>NC_069500.1:1401123083-1401248083 GCF_027579735.1 Bombina bombina
ATAGACATTGCGCATGCGTTAGGTGTTAGGTTTATTTTAGAAGATCGCGGTTGACAGGGAGATAGACATTGCGCATGCGTTAGGTGTTAGGTTTATTTTAGCTGCCAGTTTAGGGAGTTACGGGGCTCCAATAGTCAGCGTAAGGCTTCTTACGGCTGCTTTTTGTGGCGAGGTGAAAATGGAGTAAGTCCTTACGCTGCATATTGGATACCAAACTGCGCGGGTTTGGTATACCTGCCTATAGCCCAAAAAACTACGGGCGACAGCAGAAATATACGCGCGTAACTTCTAGGTTACGCCGTATATAGGATACCAAACCCGCGCAAATATTGGCGTCGCCGGCTTTTGCGGGCGACGATTTTTATCGGATGGACCCCAAGGTTGTTATATGTTCAGGCCAGACCGTGACATAAGTTTCTCACATCCCCAGAAATATAAAATGTTGTTGAATCCCTACAAAATAATGTCATCCCAGTACATCTGAGAAAATTGGAAACCAGTCCCATATAAATCCAACCAAATCAAACATAAAAAATTATCAAATTTTCTTAATTCTCTTGGTATCTTTATTTTAATTGCAAGAATGTAAGTTTAGATGTTGGCCCAGTTTTGGTTAACAAGCTGAGCTGTTCTTGCTGATTGGTGGATACATTCATCCACCAATAAAAAGTGTTGCCCAGAGTTCTGAACAAAAAAAAAAGCTTAGATGCCTTCTTTTTCTAAAAAAGATAGCAAGAGAACGAAGAAAAATTGATAATAGGAGTAAATTAGAAAGTTGCTTAAAGGGACATAATACTCATATGCTAAAACACTTGAAACTGATGCAGTATAACTGTAAAAAGCTGACAGGAAAATATCACCTGAGCATCTCTATGTAAAAAAGGAAGATATTTTACCTCACAATCTCCTCAGCTCAGCAGAGTAAGTTCTGTGTAAAAAGTTATACTCAGCTGCTCCCAGCTGCAGGTAAAAAAAAAAAAATGAAGAAATGAACAGCAGCCAATTAGCATCAGCAGTGCTGAGGTCATGAACTCTTTTACTGTGATCTCATGAGATTTCACTTAACTCTCATGAGATTTCATAGCAAACTTCCTTTAAACTGAATAGGGAAATAAGATGAGAGTGCACGAGGCTTATCCCCTTAGCTGTCCCAGGACAGACATACTGATATGCTGCTTAGAAATCCTTTACAATGGGATGTGGCTACTGAGGAACTTTTGAGGTAAAATATCTTTCTTTTTCACATAGAGATGTTCAAGTGATATTTTCTAGTCAGCTTTTTACAGCTATGCTGCATCACTTTAAAGTGTTTAAACATTTGGGTATTATGGCCCTTTAAAATTGCATGCTCTTTCTGAATCACGAAAGTAAAAATTTGGGTTCAGTGTCCCTTAAAAGTGAAGGTAAACTTTGGTGAATGAAAGCCGTTTTTTAAAAATACTATTAAAAACAGGGGCACTTTCATTCATCAAAGTTTACAAAGCAGCCATTTTGATTAAAAACTTACCTTTTTTTCTTTTCACAGTGAGAGCAGCTTCCCCCTCCTAGAAATCCTCTCTTCACACGTCATCAATGACTAATCCGGCTTCCTCCAATCACGGCTTTCCCCCCAGGGTAGTCATTGCCTGAGGCCATGCTGTGATTGGAGGAAGCCGGATTAGTCATTGATGACGTGTGAAGAGAGGATTTCCAGGAGGGGGAAGCTGCTCTGGCTGTGGAAAACACAAAGGTAAGTTTTTAATCAAAATGGCTGCTTTGTAAACTTTGATGAATGAAAGTGCCCCTGTTTTTAATAGTATTTTTAAGAAACGTCTTTCATTCACCAAAGTTTACCTTCACTTTAAGGTATGTATTACACCCTTACATTTTTTTTTTAAAGTAAACAAATAGACTCATGTCAAGTTGTTCTCTTTCATTTTCGTTTGTGCATTATTCGGATATTCCTTTCATTAGAACAGAACTTGAAACCGATTTTCGTGACGAATGTTCATTCGTTCGAAAGCAAATGCACATCTCTAAAAAACAGCCAATAATCCCTCCCGCACAAATCTTCTAGTAGGCACCAGGCATATTCTCCTGGCATCCAACACACCCAGCCCCTTCCATCAGACTGCAAACCTCCCAACATTTCAAAATTCAAAAGCGGGACAGCCCCCCTCTGCAAAAGTGTAATGTGTGGTGGGCAGGAGCAGGGATGGGGCTTAAAAAATCATGAGACCAAAGTAATATAATTTTTTTTTATAAATAAAATAATATATTTTAATACTCTTAGGCAGCAAGTCAAACACAAGCTCAAACCACTGGTATAGCTATGTATTTAATTAGCCTTTGCAGAGTGCTAAATATTTATATCTTAATTGGACATTTAATAATAGATTCTTTAAAACTGCTCTCTGCATCCCCCATTAATATTTCAGATTCTGGCCTTTAACCCTTTAAGGACACAGCTTTCAGTTTGCTCAATTGTTTTATGACGGAAAAATTCCGTCATATGTCCTTAAGAGGTTAAAGTCAGCAAAAATGCAGAGTAACACAAGCTACACATATACATGTACACACACTCAAATACACACTACATAGCATTCACTTACACATGCAGATACACACACACTACAAGCATACACTTTTACATGCAGACACACACACACTACATAGCATACACTTACACATGCAGATACACACACACACACTACATAGCATAGACTTACACATGCAGATACACACACTACATAGCATAGACTTACACATGCAGATACACACACACACACACTAAATAGCATACACTTACACATGCAGATACACACACACACACACACTACATAGCACAGACTTACACATGCAGATACACACAAACACTACATAGCATACACTTACACATGCAGGCACACACACACTACATAGCATAGACTTACACATGCAGATACACACACACACACTACATAGCATAGACTTACACATGCAGAAACACACACACACACACACACACACACACACTGCATAGCATAGACTTACACATGCAGATACACACACACACACTACATTGCATTCACTTATACATGCAGACACACACACACTACATAGCATAGACTTACACATGCAGATACACACACACACTACATAGCATACACTTACACATGCAGATACACACACACACACTACATAGCATACACTTATACATGCAGACACACACACACACACACACACTACATAGCATAGACTTACCCATGCAGATACACACACACACACACACTACATAGCATAGACTTACACATGCAGATATATACACACACACACACTACATAGCATAGACTTACACATGCAGATACACACACACTACATAGCATACACTTATACATGCAGACATACACACACACACACACTACATAGCATAGACTTACACATGCAAATACACACACACACACTACATAGCATACACTTACACATGCAGATACACACACACTACATATCATACACTTACACATGCAGATACACACACACACTACATAGCATACACTTATGCATGCAGATACACACACACTACACAGCATACACTTACACATGCAGATACACACACACTACATAGCATACACTTATACATGCAGATACACACATACTACATAGCATACGCTTACATATGCAGATGCACACACAAACTACATAGCATACATTTATGCATGCAGATACACACTAAACAACATACACTTATACATGCAGATACACAGACACTACATAGCATACACTTTTTCAGGCATATACACACACACACACACTACATAGCTTTCACTTACACATGCAGATACACACACACACTACATAGCATACACTTACACATGCAGAAACACACACACTACATAGCATACACTTATACATGCAGACACACACACTACATAGCATACACTTATACATGCAGACACACACACTACATAGCATACACTTTTACATGCAGACACACACACACTACATAGCATAGACTTACACATGCAGATACACACACACACACACACACACTACATAGCATAGACTTACACATGCAGATACACACACACACACTACATAGCATAGACTTACACATGCAGATACCCACACACACACTACATAGCACAGACTTACACATGCAGATACACACACACACTACATAGCATACACTTATACATGCAGGCACACACACACTACATAGCATAGACTTACACATGCAGATACACACACACACTACATAGCATAAACTTACACATGCAGAAACACACACACACACACACACACACTGCATAGCATAGACTTACACATGCAGATACACACACACACTACATTGCATTCACTTATACATGCAGACACACACACACTACATAGCATAGACTTACACATGCAGATACACACACTACATATCATACACTTACACATGCAGATACACACACACACACTACATAGCATACACTTATACATGCAGACACACACACACTACATAGCATAGACTTACACATGCAGATACACACACACACACACACACACTACATAGCATACACTTATACATGCAGACACACACACACACACACACACACACTACATAGCATAGACTTACACATGCAAATACACACACACACACACTACATAGCATACACTTACACATGCAGATACACACACACTACATAGCATACACTTACACATGCAGATACACACACACACTACATTGCATACACTTATACATGCAGATACACACACACTACACAGCATACACTTACACATGCAGATACACACACACTACATAGCATACACTTATACATGCAGATACACACATACTACATAGCATACACTTACTTTTATGCAGATGCACACACAAACTACATAGCATACATTTATGCATGCAGATACACACTAAACAACATACACTTATATATGCAGATACACAGACACTACATAGAATACACTTATTCAGGCATATACACACACTACATAGCTTTCACTTACACATGCAGACACACACACACACACACTACATAGCATACACTTATACATGCAGATACACACACACTACATAGCATACACTTACACATGCAGATACACACACACTACATAGTATACACTTATACATACAGATACACACACACTACATAGCTTTCACTTACACATGCAGACACACACACACACACACTACATAGCATACACTTATACATGCAGACACACACTACATAGCATACACTTATACAGGCAGATACACACTACATAGCATACACTTATACATGCAGACACACACTACATAGCATACACTTATACAGGCAGATACACACACACTACACAGCATGCATTTATACATGCAGATACACAGACACTACATAGCATACACTTATTCAGGCATATACACACACACACACACACACACACTCTACATAGCTTACACTTACAAATGCAGATACACACACACACAACATAGCATACACTTATACATGCAGACACACACTACATAGCATACACTAATACAGGCAAATACACACAAACTACACAGCATACATTTATACATGCAGATACACAGACACTACATAGCATACACTTATACATGCAGATACACACACACTACATAGCATACACTTACACATGCAGATGCACACACAAACTACACAGCATACACTAACACTTATACATGCAGATACACAGACACTACATAGCATACACTTATACATGCAGAAATACACACACACATACACTAAATAGCAGATACTTACACATGCACACACACACACTACATAGCATACACTTATACATGCAGATACACACAACATAGCATACAATTATACAGTCAGAAACACACACACTACACAGCATACACTTATACATGCAGATACACAGACACTACATAGCATAGACTTATACATGCAGATACACACACTACATAGCATACACTTATTCAGGCATACGCACACACACTACATAGCTTACACTTACACATGCAGATACACACACACAACATAGCATACACTTATACATGTAGACACACACTACATAGCATACACTAATACAGGCAGATACACAGACACTACATAGCATACACTTATACATGCAGATATACAGACACTACATAGCATACACTTATACATGCAGATACACACACACACACACACACACACACTACATAGCATACACTTATACATGCAGATACACAGACACTACATAGCATACACTTATACATGCAGATACACACACACACACACACTACATAGCATACACTTATTCAGGCATATACACACACACACACTACATAGCTTACACTTATTCAGGCATATACACACAAACTACATAGCTTACACTTACACATGCAGATACACACACAACATAGCATACACTTTTACATGCAGACACACACTATATAGCATACACTAATACAGGCAGATACACACACACGGTTGCGCATCAGAGAACTCCTCTTGGATATCAAGGCAGGCACACTGACCACCCCTCTCGTCCAGCATTTTAAATTGGTCCACAATAAGTAAAGTAAACAGCATACACTGACACTTATACATGCAGATACACAGACACTACATAGCATACACTTATACATGCAGAAATACACACACACATACACTAAATAGCATATACTTACACATGCACACACACACAATACATAGCATACACTTATACATGCAGATACACACAAAATATCATACACTTATACAGGCAGAAACACACACACTACACAGCATACACTTATACATGCAGATACACAGACACTACATAGCATACACTTATACATGCAGATACACTCACTACATAGCATACACTTATTCAGGCATACACAGACACTACATAGCTTACACTTACACATGCAGATACACACACACAACATAGCATACATTTATACATGCAGACACACACTACATAGCATACACTAATACAGGCAGATACACACACTACACAGCATACACTTATACATGCAGATACACAGACACTACATAGCATACACTTATACATGCAGATATACAGACACTACATAACATACACATACAGTTATACATGCAGATACACACACACACACACACTACATAGCATACACTTATTCAGGCATATACACACACACACACTACATAGCTTACACTTATTCAGGCATATACACACAAACTACATAGCTTACACTTACACATGCAGATACACACACACACACACACAACATAGCATACACTTTTACATGCAGACACACACTATATAGCATACACTAATACAGGCAGATACACACACACGGTTGCGCATCAGAGAACTCCTCTTGGATATCAAGGCAGGCACACTGACCACCCCTCTCGTCCAGCATTTTAAATTGGTCCACAATAAGTAAAGTACACAGCATACACTGACACTTATACATGCAGATACACAGACACTACATAGCATACACTTATACATGCAGAAATACACACACACATACACTAAATAGCATATACTTACACATGCACACACACACAATACATAGCATACACTTATACATGCAGATACACACAAAATAGCATACACTTATACAGGCAGAAACACACACACTACATAGCATACACTTATACATGCAGATACACAGATGCAACATAGCATACACTTATACATGCAGATACACACACACACACACTACATAGCATACACTTATTCAGGCATATACACACACACACTACATAGCTTACTTTTATTCAGGCATATACACACACACTAGATAGCTTACACTTACACATGCAGATACACACACACACACACACACACAACATAGCATACACTTATACATGCAGACACACACTATATAGCATACACTAATACAGGCAGATACACTCACACACGGGTGTGCATCAGAGAACACCTCTTGGATATCAAGGCAGGCACACTGACCACCCCTCTTGTCCAGCATTTTAAATTGGTCCACAATAAGGAAAGTACAAACTTCAAATGGACTATAATAGAAACAGTGGATGCTGGGCATAGAGGGGGGGACAGAGGGGCAGCACTTGTGAAAAAAGAGGTGTTTTGGATATTCAAATTGGGGACTAGGTATCCCACTGGATTAAATTCGGCCTATGACCTCATTAACCACTGGTATTAGGGTGAACATAGTAGTGTATATCTTATTACTCTATATTTGTATGTATTAATACTCTATTAAAGTGTCAGTAAACATTAAAAATAATGTTAAATAATTCTGCACATAGTGCAGAATTATATAACATTATATTAGCGCAATCTTTATAAAACAAAATTTCCCCTTTGAATTTTAAAAAAACCTGCTGTTTTACAGACCCGCTCTCTGTGATCTGCTGAGCGGGTCTGTTTTTTTCAAACAGCGCATTGGGCTAGTTGTATAGTCACAGCCCGGCCCGACCGCGCCATAGCACTAAGTGCAGCTCGCTCCTGCTCTGTCAGACAGCTGGAGCGAGCTGCACTTAGTGCTATGGCGCGGTCGGGCCGGGCTGTGACTATACAGCTGGCCCGATGCGCTGCTTGAAAAAAACAGACCCGCTCAGCAGATCACAGAGAGCGGGTCTGTAAAACAGCAGGTTTTTTTAAAATTCAAAGGGGAAATTTTGTTTTATAAAGATTGCGCTAATATAATGTTATATAATTCTGCACTATGTGCAGAATTATATAACATTATTTTTAATGTTTACTGTCCCTTTAAGAATTGTGACATAGAATATGTTTTTAGAGTATAGAATTGGTTTCTTGATTTTAGGGATCCATCCCTAATATATACACACAATGACATAAAGTACTATGCATACCTATCACTTAGACACCGGCATGTCTATTAGAAAAGGGTTATAATTAATAAATAAATTTCTTAAAACTTAAAATAATTCATTATAAATTAATAATATTAACTAAGTTAAATTTTGAAACCTAGTGGCTAATAAATGACATGAAATTAGGGATTTGTAGAGATTGACAGGAATTGGAACTGTTCAGTATAATGCAAAAATAGCAGTAATTTTTTGGGAATCTTTGTGCATTAGGTATTATCATCTATTTATCTATTTGTTTGATTTACTCTAACACTGTGGTTATGACTTTATACAGAGTAATGTTTATATACTAAACAGGTATTGAATTGGCAATAAATTTATTAGATTGCATGTATACATATGGTTAATCAGGTAAGAAGGAGTTAAACTGGTTACTGCCCTTTAGCCAATTAAATGTTTTTACACCCTTTATAAAGCCCATTAGTTAGGAGGGATTTTGTGAGCTATGATTACAGCTTAACTTCCGAAACGCGTAAGCTTGACTACATACTGAAGGGCAGATACTTTGTATACCTGTTTTAACGGATAATAAAGCTGATACATTGACTTTTTAACTGCGACTCCTGAATCCTTTTGTTTACTTGAATTGAGTCGCTTTAAGGAGCCAGCAGTAAAGATTCCAGCTATGGTGATTATTTCCAGCTTGGATACCTGTACTTATGAGGTGGAGGAGTGAGGACCTTCGATTGAATAGGAAGAATCGGGGACTCCTTACCCCCCGCAAGTCGGCACTGAGCGGTGACGTCATACCTGTGGGCCGGTTGAGTTAGTGTTTGCAGCATCTGACAGAGTGGCTTGTTAGAGCGTGGACGCTCCAAGCAAGATACACAGACTGGTAGCCGCCCATAGTGAAAACCACCCATTTGGCTTCTTACTGATCAGGTACCCGCATCGAGTGTATGAGCCGTGAAGAGGGGGGTAAGTACAAGCAATACCACTGACACGTTGTTTCATACGGAGGTATCCCACATAGGTACACCACAAAGGGGGTTTGCTTTTCCCATGCTATGGGGAATTGTTTGTTGATTTACATATAAGTGTACGGCTACACTTTACCCTGAACGTGGAACCTTTGTGCAGCGGAACACCGTTTAGTACTGGGATAGTGCTTACAGATTTTTAATATACAGAACGCACTATATTGAATTTCAGCTTATATCCGATATATGACACATCATTTTGGTAAAGACGACTCAAGGCTAATTGAGTACTCGATTCTCATATATTTACATGAACATTGCTTTTGCATAGCTTGGATGTGACAGGCCGCCTATTTTTATACGGCACTCTAATCAGGTGTTACTACATGTTGCTTAAGAGGCACCTCTCGTTGGAATAATTACAAGTCTTTTGTGGACTTACATATTGGGGCATTGCAGTTATATCTGGAGCCATTGAAAGAAACATCACATATGTCAAATATCCTATAACGATCGTCTATGATAAGAGAACTATCTATACTCATCCCTCCAGTTAATCATTTTGGAAGTATCTCTTGATCACATTTATCAGCAACATTGTAAACCTTATTCTGGACAGTATGTGCAAACATGGACTTTAACCAACTGTTGAACATGTTATAACTCTGTGATTCTCATAACTTTCAATTTTCCCTGTGTTATGCATACAATATTTACGGGTCTGTCTGATATTCTTACAGTTGTGCAATTTTTGTGCCTGTTTATAATTTTTTAGGATTGGTAGTTCAGGCTAATTTTACATTTATTTATACATTAGTGACCGATGTGTAAATCAACATTCATTTGTATCTTGTATATTGAAATTGTTCCCTACTCTGAACAGTTATTATAGATCTAGCATTACAATCTATAAGGGGATTATAAGACCACATTGTTAATGTTAGGTAAAGAATTGGGTATGGCATTGCTAGTCACTTTTTCATCAAGTATATGGTTCCAATAGGGGTACCCAGGTATTACTGTGCACTTTATGAGTTTGGAACTACAGGGAGTGCAGAATTATTTGGCAAATGAGTATTTTGACCACCTCATCCTCTTTATGCATGTTGTCTTACTCCAAGCTGTATAGGCTCGAAAGCCTACTACCAATTAAGCATATTAGGTGATGTGCATCTCTGTAATGAGAAGGGGTGTGGTCTAATGACATCAACACCCTATATCAGGTGTGCATAATTATTAGGCAACTTCCTTTCCTTTGGCAAAATGGGTCAATAGAAGGACTTGACAGGCTCAGAAAAGTAAAAAATAGTGAGATATCTTGCAGAGGGATGCAGCACTCTTAAAATTGCAAAGCTTCTGAAGCGTGATCATCGAACAATCAAGTGTTTCATTCAAAATAGTCAACAGGGTCGCAAGAAGCGTGTGGAAAAACCAAGGCGCAAAATAACTGCCCATGAACTGAGAAAAGTCAAGCGTGCAGCTGCCAAGATGCCACTTGCCACCAGTTTGGCCATATTTCAGAGCTGCAACATCACTGGAGTGCCCAAAAGCACAAGGTGTGCAATACTCAGAGACATGGCCAAGGTAAGAAAGGCTGAAAGACGACCACCACTGAACAAGACACACAAGCTGAAACGTCAAGACTGGGCCAAGAAATATCTCAAGACTGATTTTTCTAAGGTTTTATGGACTGATGAAATGAGAGTGAGTCTTGATGGGCCAGATGGATGGGCCCGTGGCTGGATTTGTAAAGGGCAGAGAGCTCCAGTCCGACTAAGACGCCAGCAAGGTGGAGGTGGAGTACTGGTTTGGGCTGGTATCATCAAAGATGAGCTTGTGGGGCCTTTTCGGGTTGAGGATGGAGTCAAGCTCAACTCCCAGTCCTACTGCCAGTTTCTGGAAGACACCTTCTTCAAGCAGTGGTACAGGAAGAAGTCTGCATCCTTCAAGAAAAACATGATTTTCATGCAGGACAATGCTCCATCACACGCGTCCAAGTACTCCACAGCGTGGCTGGCAAGAAAGGGTATAAAAGAAGAAAATCTAATGACATGGCCTCCTTGTTCACCTGATCTGAACCCCATTGAGAACCTGTGGTCCATCATCAAATGTGAGATTTACAAGGAGGGAAAACAGTACACCTCTCTGAACAGTGTCTGGGAGGCTGTGGTTGCTGCTGCACGCAATGTTGATAGTGAGCAGATCAAAACACTGACAGAATCCATGGATGGCAGGCTTTTGAGTGTCCTTGCAAAGAAAGGTGGCTATATTGGTCACTGATTTGTTTTTGTTTTGTTTTTGAATGTCAGAAATGTATATTTGTGAATGTTGAGATGTTATATTGGTTTCACTGGTAAAAATAAATAATTGAAATGGGTATATATTTGTTTTTTGTTAAGTTGCCTAATAATTATGCACAGTAATAGTCACCTGCACACACAGATATCCCCCTAAAATAGCTATAACTAAAAACAAACTAAAAACTACTTCCAAAACTATTCAGCTTTGATATTAATGAGTTTTTTGGGTTCATTGAGAACATGGTTGTTGTTCAATAATAAAATGAATCCTCAAAAATACAACTTGCCTAATAATTCTGCACTCCCTGTATACCCCATAATTTAAATACAAGGGGAAGGGGTTATATACATTAAGTATTCTTAACACAGTCTTGACTGAATAAAATCTATTTGAGGTTCACTTAATTGTAAGAGAGTTTAGGGAACAATCATGGAAGTGGCAGTCACAAATGAAGGAGGAGAATTTTTCTCTCTAAAAACTTTTCAGGAAAGAGATCATAGCACCCATACAGGAAGTTTTTTGTACAGATAGGTCTAAATTCACTTTAGCGAAGCTGTTTGAGGAGATGGAATTTTTACTCCTGAAGGAGAGTAAATTAAGATGGGATATAAGGAGCCTTAATAAATATCAAGAATTAAAAATTATACCCAGAGGCCTCAGGGTTAATAAGTTTCCAACTTTCCAAACAGATGACCGTGAATTTGTAATTTTGTCAGACTGTTCTCTTCGTCTAATGGTGCTTCTAGTGGACTATAAGACCAAAGCCCTTAATATAATTAGCTTACAGATAGAGACAATACAAGTAGAATTGAACCAGAGGAGAGAAGCATTAGAATACCCCAAATATGATGGCATTTAAAAAACAAAACACAAAGCACAATAAATATCTTAGAGATCAATCCGACTATGATACTAATAGGGTATATATTTGAAGCAAGAAAGACAGACTTGAAGGTCGCAGAGCCTATAATAGGTCACCTGGCAGAGGAAGAGGCAGAGGATTCTTTAACAATAAAAGCAATAGAGATGGGGGAAAACAGAATTTATGCTTACCTGATAAATTACTTTCTCCAACGGTGTGTCCGGTCCACGGCGTCATCCTTACTTGTGGGATATTCTCTTCCCCAACAGGAAATGGCAAAGAGTCCCAGCAAAGCTGGTCACATGATCCCTCCTAGGCTCCGCCCACCCCAGTCATTCGACCGACGGACAGGAGGAAATATATATAGGAGAAACCATATGATACCGTGGTGACTGTAGTTAGAGAAAATAATTCATCAGACCTGATTAAAAAACCAGGGCGGGCCGTGGACCGGACACACCGTTGGAGAAAGTAATTTATCAGGTAAGCATAAATTCTGTTTTCTCCAACATTGGTGTGTCCGGTCCACAGCGTCATCCTTACTTGTGGGAACCAATACCAAAGCTTTAGGACACGGATGAAGGGAGGGAGCAAATCAGGTCACCTAAATGGAAGGCACCACGGCTTGCAAAACCTTTCTCCCAAAAATAGCCTCCGAAGAAGCAAAAGTATCAAATTTGTAAAATTTGGCAAAAGTGTGCAGTGAAGACCAAGTCGCTGCCTTACATATCTGGTCAACAGAAGCCTCGTTCTTGAAGGCCCATGTGGAAGCCACAGCCCTAGTGGAGTGAGCTGTGATTCTTTCAGGAGGCTGCCGTCCGGCAGTCTCATAAGCCAATCGGATAATGCTTTTAAGCCAAAAGGAAAAAGAGGTAGAAGTCGCTTTTTGACCTCTCCTTTTACCAGAATAAACAACAAACAAGGAAGATGTTTGTCTGAAATCTTTAGTAGCCTCTAAATAGAATTTTAGAGCACGGACTACGTCCAAATTGTGTAACAAACGTTCCTTCTTTGAAACTGGATTCGGACACAAAGAAGGTACAACTATCTCCTGGTTAATATTTTTGTTGGAAACAACTTTCGGAAGAAAACCAGGCTTAGTACGCAAAACCACCTTATCTGCATGGAACACCAGATAGGGCGGAGAACACTGCAGAGCAGATAACTCTGAAACTCTTCTTGCAGAAGAAATTGCAACCAAAAACAAAACTTTCCAAGATAATAACTTAATATCTACGGAATGTAAGGGTTCAAACGGAACCCCTTGAATAACTGAAAGAACTAGATTTAGACTCCAGGGAGGAGTCAAAGGTCTGTAAACAGGCTTGATCCTAACCAGAGCCTGAACAAATTCTTGAACATCTGGCACAGCTGCCAGTCTTTTGTGAAGTAAAACAGATAAAGCAGAGATCTGTCCCTTCAGAGAACTTGCAGATAATCCTTTCTCCAAACCTTCTTGTAGAAAGGATAGAATCCTAGGAATTTTTGTCTTGTTCCATGGGAATCCTTTAGATTCACACCAACAGATATATTTTTTCCATATTTTATGGTAAATTTTTCTAGTAACAGGCTTTCTAGCCTGAATCAGAGTATCTATTACAGAATCTGAAAACCCACGCTTTGATAAAATCAAGCGTTCAATCTCCAAGCCGTCAGTTGGAGGGAAACCAGATTCGGATGTTCGAATGGACCCTGAACAAGAAAGTCCTGTCTCAAAGGTAGCTTCCATGATGGAGCCGATGACATATTCACCAGGTCTGCATACTAAGTCCTGCGTGGCCACGCAGGAGCTATCAAGATCACCGAGGCCCTCTCCTGATTGATCCTGGCTACCAGCCTGGGGATGAGAGGAAACGGTGGGAATACATAAGCTAGGTTGAAGGTCCAAGGTGCTACTAGTGCATCTACTAGAGTCGCCTTGGGATCCCTGGATCTGGACCCGTAGCAAGGAACCTTGAAGTTCTGACGAGACGCCATCAGATCCATGTCTGGAATGCCCCATAATTGAATTATTTGGGCAAAGATTTCCGGATGGAGTTCCCACTCCCCCGGATGGAATGTCTGACAACTCAGAAAATCTGCTTCCCAGTTTTCCACTCCTGGGATGTGGATCGCAGACAAGTGGCAGGAGTGATCCTCCGCCCATTGAATTATCTTGGTCACTTCTTTCATCGCCAGGGAACTCCTTGTTCCCCCCTGATGATTGATATATGCAACGGTCGTCATGTTGTCTGACTGAAACCTTATGAATTTGGCCTTTGCTAGTTGAGGCCAAGCTCTGAGAGCATTGAATATCGCTCTCAGTTCCAGAATGTTTATCGGGAGAAGAGACTCTTCCCGAGACCATAGACCCTGAGCTTTCAGGGATTCCCAGACCGCGCCCCAGCCCACTAGGCTGGCGTCGGTCGTGACAATGACCCACTCTGGTCTGCGGAAGCTCATTCCCTGTGACAGATTGTCCAGGGTCAGCCACCAACGGAGTGAATCTCTGGTCTTTTGATCTACTTGAATCGTCGGAGACAAGTCTGTATAATCCCCATTCCACTGTCTGAGCATGCACAGTTGTAATGGTCTTAGATGAATTCGTGCAAAAGGAACTATGTCCATTGTTGCAACCATCAATCCTATTACTTCCATGCACTGCGCTATGGAAGGACGAGGAACAGAGTGAAGTACTTGACAAGAGCTTAGAAGTTTTGATTTTCTGACCTCTGTCAGAAAAATCCTCATTTCTAAGGAATCTATTATTGTTCCCAAGAAGGGAACTCTTGTTGACGGGGACAGAGAACTTTTTTCTTTGTTCACCTTCCATCCGTGAGATCTGAGAAAGGCTAGGACGATGTCCGTATGAGCCTTTGCTTTTGACATGGACGACGCTTGAATCAGGATGTCGTCCAAGTAAGGTACTACTGCAATGCCCCTTGGTCTTAGAACCGCTAGAAGGGACCCTAGTACCTTTGTGAAAATCCTTGGAGCAGTGGCTAATCCGAATGGAAGTGCCACAAACTGGTAATGCTTGTCCAGAAAAGCGAACCTTAGGAACTGATGATGTTCCTTGTGGATAGGAATATGTAGGTACGCATCCTTTAAATCCACGGTAGTCATAAATTGATTTTCCTGGATAGTAGGTAGGATCGTTCGAATAGTTTCCATTTTGAACGATGGTACCCTGAGAAATTTGTTTAGGATCTTTAGATCCAAAATTGGTCTGAATGTTCCCTCTTTTTTGGGAACTATGAACAGATTGGAATAAAATCCCATTCCTTGTTCTCTTATTGGAACTGGATGTATCACTCCCATCTTTAACAGGTCTTCTACACAATGTAAGAATGCCTGTCTCTTCATTTGGTTTGAAGATAATTGAGACCTGTGGAACCTTCCCCTTGGGGGTAGTTCCTTGAATTCCAGGAGATAACCTTGAGAAACTATTTCTAGCGCCCAAGGATCCTGAACATCTCTTGCCCAAGCCTGAGCAAAGAGAGAAAGTCTGCCCCCCACTAGATCCGGTCCCGGATCGGGGGCTATCCCTTCATGCTGTTTTGGTAGCAGTGGTAGGCTTCTTGGCCTGCTTACCCTTGTTCCAGCCTTGCATTGGTTTCCAGGCTGGTTTGGGTTGTGAAGTATTACCCTCTTGCTTAGAGGATACAGAATTAGAGACTGGTCCGTTTCTGCGAAAGGGACGAAAATTAGGCTTATTTTTAGCCTTAAAAGACCTATCCTGTGGGAGGGCGTGGCCCTTTCCCCCAGTGATGTCTGAAATAATCTCTTTCAAATCAGGTCCAAATAATGTTTTACCTTTGAAAGGAATGTTAAGCAATTTTGTCTTGGAAGACACATCCGCTGACCAAGACTTTAGCCAAAGCGCTCTGCGCGCCACGATAGCAAACCCTGAATTTTTCGCCGCTAATCTAGCTAATTGCAAAGCGGCATCTAAAACAAAAGAGTTAGCCAATTTAAGTGCTTGAACTCTGTCCATAACCTCCTCATACGAAGATTCTTTACTGAGCGATTTTTCTAGTTCCTCGAACCAGAAACACGCTGCCGTAGTGACAGGAACAATGCATGAAATTGGTTGTAGAAGGTAACCTTGCTGTACAAAAATCTTTTTAAGCAAACCCTCTAATTTCTTATCCATAGGATCTTTGAAAGCACAACTATCTTCGATAGGAATAGTAGTGCGTTTGTTTAGAGTAGAAACCGCCCCCTCGACCTTGGGGACTGTCTGCCATAAGTCCTTTCTGGGGTCGACTATAGGAAATAATTTCTTAAATATAGGGGGGGGGACAAAAGGTATGCCGGGCCTTTCCCACTCTTTATTTACTATGTCCGCCACCCGCTTGGGTATAGGAAAAGTGTCGGGGGGCACCGGAACCTCTAGGAACTTGTCCATCTTACATAATTTCTCTGGAATGACCAAATTGTCACAATCATCCAGAGTAGATAACACCTCCTTAAGCAGTGCGCGGAGATGTTCTAATTTAAATTTAAATGTCACAACATCAGGTTCAGCTTGATGAGAAATTTTTCCTGAATCTGAGATTTCTCCATCAGACAAAACCTCCCTCATGGCCCCTTGAGATTGGTGTGAGGGTATGTCAGAACAGTTATCATCAGCGTCCTCTTGCTCTTCAGTGTTTAAAACAGAGCAATCGCGCTTTCTCTGATAAGTAGGCATTTTGGATAAAAGATATGCTATGGAGTTATCCATTACAGCCGTTAATTGTTGCATGGTAATAAGTATTGGCGCACTAGATGTACTAGGGGCCTCCTGTGTGGGCAGAACTGGTGTAGACACAGTAGGGGATGATGTAGTATCATGTTTACTCCCCTCATTTGAGGAATCATCTTGGGCAATATCATTATCTGTGGCATTACTGTCCTTACTTTGTTTGGACACTATGGCACAATTATCACATAAATTTAAATGGGGAGACACATTGGCTTTCATACATATAGAACATAGCTTATCTGATGGTACAGATATGATAAACAGGCTTAAACTTGTCAACAATGCACAAAAAACGTTTTAAAATAAAACCGTTACTGTCACTTTAAATTTCAAACTGAAAACACTTTATTACTGAATATGTGAAAAAGTATGAAGGAATTGTTCAAAATTCACCAAAATTTCACCATAGTGTCTTAAAGCATTAAAAGTATTGCACACCAAATTTCAGAGCTTTAACCCTTAAATTAACGGAACCGGAGCCGTTTTTACATTTAACCCCTATACAGTCCCAGCTATATGCTTTACTGAGACCCAACCAAGCCCAGAGGGGAATACGATACCAAATGACGCCTTCTATAAGCTTTTTCAGTGATTCTTAGCTCCTGACACATGCATCTGCATGTCTTGCTCTCCAAAAACAACTGCGCATTAATGGCGCGAAAATGAGGCTCTGTCTATAACTAGAAAGGCCCCCATCTGAAAAAGGCGTCCAACACAGTGCCTGCCGTTTTTCTAAACGTTCCCCAAAATTATAATACCAATTATTAGTTAGAATCTGCATAATATGCCTAGTAAAGCAATCGTTTTAGCCCAGAAAAATGTCTACCAGTTTTTAAGCCCTTTTTGAAGCCCTTTATTCTTTTATGTTTAACTAAGAAAATGGCTTACCGGTCCCCATGAGGGGAAATGACAGCCTTCCAGCATTACATGGTCTTGTTAGAAATATGGCTAGTCATACCTTAAGCAGAAAAGTCTGCTAACTGTTTCCCCCAACTGAAGTTACTTCATCTCAACAGTCCTGTGTGGAAACAGCAATCGATTTTAGTTACTGTCTGCTAAAATCATCTTCCTCTTACAAACAGAAATCTTCATCCTTTTCTGTTTCAGAGTAAATAGTACATACCAGCACTATTTTAAAATAACAAACACTTGATAGAAGAATAAAACTACATTTAAACACCAAAAAACTCTTAACCATCTCCGTGGAGATGTTGCCTGTGCAACGGCAAAGAGAATGACTGGGGTGGGCGGAGCCTAGGAGGGATCATGTGACCAGCTTTGCTGGGACTCTTTGCCATTTCCTGTTGGGGAAGAGAATATCCCACAAGTAAGGATGACGCCGTGGACCGGACACACCAATGTTGGAGAAATCAGGTTCACAAAGACAGTGAAGTTGGGAATCACAAGGAGAAAAAGGTTCAGTTTTCAGAGAGCGAAGCTGAATCTTATGACGACAGCTCAGTGTCAGGGGGGGAGGAGAATGAGCCATTAAACCTCTTAGCACCGGCAGCTTCAGAGCAATTGGTAGTAAGACCAAAGTCATCTAGCATGGTTATGCCCTCCATTTTGAAGAAACAACATCAAGGGGGATCAAAGTATACCCCAGATGATGTATCCTTTGCAGGACAATCCAATACTGAAAGAGTAGCAAAGGCTGATTTGAGTGACAGACAAGTCACAGGTAGACCCATCATGAGTGGTATAGGATCACTCCTAGAGAGGACCTCACAGTGGTTGGATGGTGTATTACAGCCCATAGTGGGGAGCTTGACTAGTTTCCTACAGGATACTACACGTTTTGAAATTAATGGAGAATGTGAATTGGGATGAAATGGACATGTGGCTCACTATTGATGTTAGGGCTCTTTACACTTCCATACCACATGATAGAGGTCTGGACGCCATTGAGTTCTTCTTGAAAATGAATACAGGTTATTCTGAGGACATAGTTGACTTTTTGCTTAGTATAGTACGATTTTTTCTGACGCATAATTATTTCATTTTTGAGGGGGTTTTTTATCTCCAGAGATGCGGGACAGCTATGGGCGCCAAATTTGCGCCATCTTTCGCCAACCTCTATATGGGGTGGTGGGAGCTGTCCCGCATCTATGGGAATGAGAACCCCTTCAGGCGAAATATACAATTTTACTGACGATATATAGATGATCTGCTCCTGGTGTGGAGGGGTACAGTGGAAAGTGCAGAGACCTTTGTAAAATGGTTAAACAATAATGATTTTGGCTTGGAGTTCACTTTTGAACTCAACAAGAATCAGATCAATTTTTTGGATCTCACTTTGAGAGGGATTCCCAGAGTCAGGATTGAAACCGAGTCTATAGTAAGCCAATAACTGGCAATACACTACTCCACGCCAGGAGCAGTCATCCCAAACAGGTTTTCAGATCAGTTGCAAAGGGTCAATTCACCAGACTCAAGCAAAATTTTAGTAACACTAAACAATTTGAGGGACATGCTGACCAATTGTCAGATCGTCTGAAGGTGAGAGGATATAAGCCCCATGATATAAACAAAGCTAGAATGGAGGTCACTGCTATAAATAGAAAGAAATTGCTTGATAAAGTACAACCAAAGCCAGAGAAAAGTGAAAAAAACATATTTTATGACGGACTACAGTGTCCAATATCACAAAATATGTCAGATAATAAAAAAACACTTTAAACTACTAGCAGCAGACAATGCATTAGCAGACATGGCAGAGGGAGGATGTAAATGCTCCTTTAGGAAGGGAGTTTCTATGGGCAATCTTGTGGCTCCTACTCAACTAAAAAGTACATGGAGGGAGGAGCCTAGCTCTTGGCTCAGATTCAAGGGAGTGTACAGGTGCAGTAACATCACATGCAAGGCGTGTGAGCACCTGTCAATAGGTGAAGGTTTCAAATGTAGCGTCACTAATATAAGCTATAGCCACAAAAAATGCATGAACTGCAGGAGTAGTTTTTCTATATACCTAGCAGGCTGTGTGGCTTGCAACCTACAATATGTAGGCATGACAACAAGGGAGACACGGGTGTGCATCAGAGAACACCTCTTGGATATCAAGGCAGGCACACTGACCCCCCCTCTCGTCCAGCATTTTAAATTGGTCCACAATAAGGAAAGTACACTCTTCAAATGGACTATAATAGAAACAGTGGATGCTAGGCGTAGAGGGGGGGGGGGGCAGAGGGGCAGCACTTGCGAAAAAAGAGGTGTTTTGGATATTCAAATTGGGGACTAGGTATCCCACTGGATTAAATTCGGCCTATGACCTCATTAACCACTGGTATTAGGGTGAACATAATAGTGTATATCTTATTACTCTATATTTGTATGTATTAATAGTCTATTAAGAATTGTGACATAGAATATGTTTTTAGAGTATAGAATTGGTTTCTTAATTTTAGGGATCCATCCCTAATATATGCACACAATGATATAAAGTACTATGCATACCTATCACTTAGACCCCGGCATGTCTATTAGAAAAGGGTTATAATTAATAAATAAATTTCTTAAAACTTAAAATAATTCATTATAAATTAATAATATTAACTAAGTTAAATTTTGAAACCTAGTGGCTAATAACTGTCATGAAATTAGGGATTTGTAGAGATTGACAGGAATTGGAACTGTTCAGTATAATGCAAAAATAGCAGTATTCTTTTGGGAATCTTTGTGTATTAGGTATTATCATCTATTTATCTATTTGTTTGATTCACTCTAACACTGTGGTTATGACTTTATACAGAGTAATGTTTATATACTAAACAGGTATTGATTTGGCAATAAATTTATTGGATTGCATGTATACATATGGTTAATCAGGTAAAAAGGAGTTAAACTGGTTACTGCCCCTTAGCCAATTACATGTTTTTACACCCTTTATAAAGCCCATTAGTTAGGAGGGATTTTGTGAGCTATGATTACAGCTTAACTTCCGAAACGCGTAAGCTTGACTACATACTGAAGGGCAGATACTTTGTATACCTGTTTTAACGGATAATAAAGTTGATACATTGACTTTTTAACTGCGACTCCTGAATCCTTTTGTTTACACACACACTACACAGCATACACTTATACATGCAGATACACAGACACTACATAGCATACACTTATACATGCAGATACACACACACACTACATAGTATACACTTACACATGCAGATGCACACACAAACTACACAGCATACACTAACACTTGATGCACATACACATACACTAAATAGCATACACTTACACATGCAGACACAAACTACATAGCATACACTTATGCATGCAGATACACACACTACACATCATACACATACCTTTGGCCATAAAATATTTATGTATGTATATATGTATGCATGTATATTTATATACATATGAATTAGAATACAGATCTTCCATACCGCATGCCAAAAGACTCAAATCATCTTAATTATCAACGTCATCACACATTCCCAGGATATCTGGAAATAGCAATATGTCAGGCACTGGTGTTTACATTTAAGTAGCTGTAGGATGTATATTAAGGATTTAGAAGAAACACATGGCCTTCAAAGTCAGAGGACCTTTTAAGCACAAGGTTGTTATATGTTCAGGCCAGACCGTGACATAAGTTTCTCACATCCCCAGAAATATAAAATGTTGTTGAATCCCTACAAAATAATGTCATCCCAGGACATCTGAGAAAATTGGAAGCCAGTCCCATATAAATCCAACCAAATCAAACATAAAAAATGTTTTAAATCGTGTACACTCCAAATGTAAAACCTCCTAAATGACTATTTCCCTGTTATCCAATATAGGGCTAGACTTGTGCGTATTACAAGCTGAAAGTAAATGCTTGAGCTGGTTTGCCCAAGTGGAGACCTAGGGGTCAATTTATGTAAGTGCGGACGGACATAATACAATGTAGCGCATCATGTCCACCGCACATCAATAAATGCCAACAGCATACGCTGTCAGCATTTATCATTGCACCAGCAGTTCTGGTGAACCGCTGGTGAAATGCCACCCCCTGCAGATTCACGGCCAATCGGCCCCTAGCAGGGGGTGTCAATCAACCTGATCGTATTCGATGGGGCTGATTGCTGTCCGTCACCTCAGAGGTGGTGGACGAGTTAAGGATCAGTGGTCTTAGGACCGCTGCTTCTTAACTTCCGCTTCAGGCGGAACTGAAGCGGAGTGGGTCGGAAGCAGCATCCGCTGCTTCATAAATCGACCCCCTAGCGTAGAGTGTAAAAGTTAAAAGAAAACTGTGCACCAAACACAACATAAATACATAAAAATAAAGTCTTTACACTCATATTGTCATGTATTTCTCTGTCCTGTCAGGTAGCTGATCCTTTAACTGAGGGGTTGGTCTACTTTCGACTCCTTTATAACCACCTACCTTCCTCCTAACCTTTGCTTGTTACTTTTTGCCTATTGTTAGCAGTGTCACACTGCTCACTCTCATTCAAGCCTCCTAGTATTCGTTGGTTATGGATTCCTCCTCAGAAGCTCACAGACACACGCCTCCTCAGCTGATTGGCTGAATCATGGTTTAATTCTCAGCGTGTGCTAACAACTATGGACCGCCTCCTCTTCTCAACCCTTCGCGCTCAAACACATCTCACTCAGGTAACGATTGTTCCTGCAACCTCCAGGCATCGTCTGCACTAAATGTCAAGGACTTTCCTGTTATCTGCTCCACAGCTTACAGAGGTACCCTTACAAGTGTTACATGATTAGGCTCATAGCACAGAGAAGTGTTCTTTGCTAATACCGTAGCTATTTTACACTGGTACTGAGATCTCATGTACTCAAGCATCTACCACAACATTACTTTTTTTTTTACACACTCTGCCTTTGCCTGTTTCTTTTGCAATTCCCCTGCTTACACTACTTATATCCTTTGATTGTTACCTTTTTGTTATATGCTGGGTTTCCTAATAACCTGTAATTAATCATTAATATGGCACCTATCTATAACCAATGCCCAGTATTTATATGTTGCAATCACCTTATTTAAACATTCTTAGAGGACAATTGCAAGCTTACCCTAGCCTTGAATAAACTCCTACGCCTAGATTAGAGTTTTGTCGGTAAAGACCCGCGGTGCTAATGCTGCTTTTTTTTCCAGCACACCCTTAAGACAACGTTGCTATTTAGAGTTGTCTGAATGGCTGCGTTAGCCTCAGAAAAGGGAGCGTTGAGCATAATTTAGCTCCACTTCAACCCTCAATAACAGCGCTGCTTACGGTAGCGGTAAGCTGGAAAAACGTGCTTGTGCATGATATCCCCATAGGAAACAATGGGGCTGAGCTGACTGAAAAAAAACCTAACACCTGCAAAAAAGCAACGTTCAGCTCCTAACGCAGCCCCATTGTTTCCTATGGGAAAACACTTCCTAACACCCTAACATGAACCCCGAGTCTAAACACCCCTAATCTGCCGCCCCCGCTATCGCTGACACCTACATTATACTATTAACCCCTAATCTGCCGCTCCGGACACCGCTGCAACCTACATTATAGCTATGAACCCCTAATCTACTGCCCCTAACATCACCAACACCTATATCATATTTATTACCCCCTAATCTGCCACCCCCCAACGTCGCCACCACCTACCTACACTTATTAACCCCTAATCTGCCGACCGGACCTCGCCACCACTATAATAAATGTATTAACCCCTAAACCGCCGCACTCCCGCCTCGCTAACACTATAATATATTGTATTAACCCCTAATCTGCCCTCCCTAACATCGCCGCCACCTACCTACACTTATTAACCCCTAATCTGCCGACCGGACCTCGCCGTCACTATAATAAATGTATTAACCCCTAAGCTGCCGCACTCCTGCCTCGCAAACACTATGATAAATTGTATTAACCCCTAATCTGCCCTCCCTAACATCGCCGCCACCTACCTACACTTATTAACCCCTAATCTGCCGACCGGACCTCGCCACCACTATAATAAATGTATTAACCCCTAAACCGACGAAATCCCGCCTCGCAAACACTATAATAAATTGTATTAACCCCTAATCTGCCCTCCCTAACATCGCCGCCACCTACCTACAATTATTAACCCCTAATCTGCCGCCCCCAAAGTCGCCGCTACTATAATAAAGTTATTAACCCCTAAACCTAAGTCTAACCCTAACCCTAACACCCCCCTAAGTTAAATATAATTTAAATTAATCTAAATAAATTTACTATCATTAAATAAATTATTCCTATTTAAAACTAAATACTTACCTATAAAATAAACCCTTATATAGCTACAATATAACTAATAGATACATTGTAGCTATTTTAGGATTTATATTTATTTTACAGGCAACTTTGTATTTATTTTAACTAGGTACAATAGCTATTAAATAGTTAATAACTATTTAATAGCTACCTAGTTAAAATAAGTACAAAATCACCTGTAAAATAAATCCTAACCTAAGTTACAAATACACCTAACACTACACTATCAATAAATTAATTAAATAAATTACCTACAATTAGCTAAACTAAAATACAATTAAATAAACTAATCTATAATACAGAAAAAAACAAACACTAAATTACAGAAAATAAATTTTTTTTACAAGAAGTTTAAACTAATTACACCTAATCTAAGCCCCCTAATAAAATAAAAAAGCCCCCCAAAATAATAAAATGCCCTACCCTATTCTAAATTACAAAGTAATCAGCTCTTTTACCCGCCATTAAAAGGGCTTTTTGAGGGGCATTGCCCCAAAGTAATCCACTCTTTTACCTGTAAAAAATAATACAACTCCCCCAACATTAAAACCCACCACCCACACATCCCTACTCTAACCCAAGCAAACCCCCCTTAAATAAACCTAACACTAACCCCCTGAAGATCTCCCTACCTTGAGTCGTATTCACCCAGCCGAGCCGAATTCTTCATCCAAGCGGAGCAAGATGAACAGCCAATAGAATGCAAGGTCAATCCGATTGGCTGATTGGATCAGCCAATCGGATTGAACTTCAATCTGATTGGCTGATTGAATCAGCCAATCAGATTTTTCTTACCTTAATTCTTATTGGCTGATAGAATCCTATCAGCCAATCGGAATTCGATGGACGCCATCTTGGATGACGTCCCTTAAAGGAACCGTCATTCGTCGTTAGTCCGTCGGTTGAAGATGATGGCTCAGCGTCGGCTGCATGGAAGATGGCTCCGCTCCGCTCAGGATGGATGAAGATAGAAGACCCCGCTTGGATGAAGACTTCTACTGGATGGAGGACCTCTTCTTGCCCCGCTTGGATGAAGACTTCTACCGGATGGAGGACCTCTTCTTGCCCCGCTTGGATGAAGACTTCTACCGGATGGAGGACATCTTCTTGCTCCGCTTGGATGAAGAATTCGGCTCGGCTGGGCGGCGATGTTAGGGAGGGCAGATTAGGGGTTAATAAAATTTATTATAGTGTTTGCGAGGCTGGAGTACGGCGGTTTAGGGGTTAATACATTTATTATAGTGGCGGCGAGGTCCGGTCGGCAGATTAGGGGTAAATAAGTGTAGGTAGGTGGCGGCGACATTGGGGGGGGGCAGATTAGGGGGTAATAAATATAATATAGGTGTCTGCGATGTAAGGGGCAGCAGATTAGGGGTTAATAGGGATAATGTAGGTTGCGGCAGTGTCCGGAGCGGCAGATTAGGGGTTAAATTTTTTTATTATAGGGTTTGCAATGTGGGGGGCCTCGGTTTAGGGGTTCATAGGTAGTTTAGGGGTGTTAGTGTACTTTATAGCACAGTAGTTAGGATCTTTATGTTCCCGTGTTAGCCCATAAAGCTCTTAACTACTGACTTTTTTTGTCGGTAGAAGTCTTGTCGGTAGAGGCTCTACCGCTCACTTCTTACAAGACTCGTAATACCAGCGTTAAGCAAATCCCATTGAAAAGATAGGATACGCAATTGACGTAAGGGGATCTGTGGTAGCCTTGAGTCGCGGAAAGAAAGTGAGCGGTAGACCCTTTCCTGCCTGACTCTAAATACCAGCGAGCGGTAAAAAGCAGCGTTAGGACCCCTTAACGCTGCTTTTGACGGCTAACGCCAAACTCTAAATCTAGGTGCTAGTTTTTAACAACAATTGCTATCATTCAGCTAGATTACGAGTTTTGCATTATGACTCATAACACTGCTTTTTCACTACCGCTGGTATTACAGGTGTTGTAGGTATAGGTGTACCGCACACCTTTTTGGCCATCACGCAACGCAACTACTGCACCTTTCAAAAAGTCCTTTTTCAATGGGACTTCCATAGCGTCGGTATTACAAGTTTGCCTGACCAGCCAAAAAGTGAGCGGTACAGCTTATAACTTACAAGATCTGTACTGCCACCTGAAAGTCAGTAGTTATGAGTTTTACGCTACAAAGCTGTACCATAAAACTCATAACTAAAGTATTACAAAGTATACTAACTCCCATAAACTACCTATTAACCCCTAAACCGAGGCCCTCCCGCATCTCAAACACTAAAATAAAATTATTAACCCCTAATATGCCGCTCCGGACATCGCCACCACTATAATAAACATATTAACCCCTAAACCGCCGCACTCCTGCATCGAAAACACTAGTTAAATATTATTAACCCCTAGGCTACTACTAACTACTAACCGCAAATACACTGGAATTCTGCAACGTATTTTTTTCGAGCCTGATTCCCCTTAGTTATCAAACCCTACAGACCGGCAAAAGTAGAATTTTGTGACGTAACATACGATCTGCCGGACTCAGTCCGACACAGATCGATGCTTACGTCATTACGGATGTTCCGAATGCAAATTCAGCACAATCTGACTACTTTTGCTAGTTATCAAATTTTGACCAGGTACGCTCGCCACTATTCCGGCCCAGTGTACCTGGTTTTCAATCCGCTGCCCTGGGGGCGGCGGATGCCATAGGAATCAATGGGAGTATGAAAGCAGCGAAAGCTTATGTTCGCTACTGCCCAATATCCCATTGATTCCTATGGTAACGTTTACACCTAACACCCTAACATGTACCCCGAGTCTAAACGCCCCTAATCTGCCCCCCCTACACCGCCGCCACCTACATTATACTTATTAACCCATAATCTGCCCCCCTACACCACTGCCACCTACATTATACTTAATAACCCCTAATCTGCCCCCCCCTACACCGCCGCCACCTACCTACATTTATTAACCCCTAATCTGCCGCCCCCAACGTCGCCGCCACTATATTAAATTTATTAACCCCTAAACCTAAGTCTAACCCTAACCCCCCCAACGTAAATATAATTTAAATAAATCTAAATAAATATTCCTATCATTAACTAAATTATTCCTATTTAAATCTAAATACTTACCTATAAAATAAACCCTAAGCTAGCTACAATATAACTAATAGTTACATTGTAGCTAGCTTAGGATTTATTTTTATTTTACAGGCAAATTTGTATTTATTTTAACTAGGTAGAATAGTTATTAAATAGTTATTAACTATTTAATAAACTACCTAGCTAAAATATAGACAAAAGTACCTGTAAAATAAAACCTAACCTAAGTTGCAATTACACCTAACACTACACTATAATTAAATTAATTCACCAAATTAAATACAATTAAATAAAATTAAATAAAATTATCTAAAGTACAACCCCGCCACTAAATTACAGAAAATAATTAACAAATTACAAGATTTTTAAACTAATTACACCTAATCTAATCCCCCTAACAAAATAAAAAAGCCCCCCAAAATAAAAAAAACCCTACCCTACCCTACACTAAATTACAAATAGCCCTTAAAAGGGCCTTTTGCGGGGCATTGCCCCAAAGTAATCAGCTCTTTTACCTGTAAAAAAAAAGTACAAATCCCTCCCCAACATTAAAACCCACCACCCACACAACCAACCCTACTCTAAAATCCACCCAATACCCCCTTAAAAAAACCTTACACAAACCCCTTGAAGATCACCTTACCAGGAGAAGTCTTCACACAACCGGGCCGAAGTCCTCAACGAAGCCGACAGAAGTGGTCCTCCAGACGGGCAGAAGTGGTCCTCTAGATGGGCAGAAGACTTCATCCAGACGGCATCTTCTATCTTCATCCATCCGGCGCGGAGCGGCTCCATCTTCTAGACATCCGACGCGGAGCATCCTCTTCATCCGACGTCTTCTTGAACAATGACGGTTCCTTTAAGTGACGTCATCCAAGATGGCGTCCCTTCAATTCCAATTGGCTGATAAAATTCTATCAGCCAATCGGAATTAAGGTAGGAAAAATCCTATTGGCTGATGCAATCAGCCAATAGGATTGAAGTTCAATCCTATTGGCTGATCCAATCAGCCAATAGGATTGAGCTTGCATTCAATTGGCTGATTGGAAGAGCCAATAGAATGCAAGCTCAATCCTATTGGCTGGTTGCATCAGCCAATAGGATTTTCCCTACCTTAATTCTGATTGGCTGATAGAATTCTATCAGCCAATCGGAATTGAAGGGACGCCATCTTGGATGACGTCACTTAAAGGAACCGTCATTGTTCAAGAAGACGTCGGATGAAGAGGATGCTCCGCGTCGGATGTCTAGAAGATGGACCAGCTCCGCGCCGGATTGATGAAGATAGAAGATGCCGTCTGGATGAAGACTTCTGCCCGTCTGGAGGACCACTTCTGTCGGCTTCGTTGAGGACTTCGGCCGGTTGGGTGAAGAGTTCTCTCGGTAAGGTGATCTTCAAGGGGTTAGTGTTAGGTTTTTTTAAGGGGGTATTGGGTGGGTTTTAGAGTAGGGTTGGTTGTGTTGTGTGGGTGGTGGGTTTTAATGTTGGGTGGGGATTTGTACTTTTTTTACAGGTAAAAGAGCTGATTACTTTGGGGCAATGCCCGCAAAAAGCCCTTTTAAGGGCTATTTGTAATTTAGTGTAGGGTAGGGCTTTTTTTATTTTGGGGGGCTTTTTTATTTTGTTAGGGGGATTAGATTAGGTGTAATTAGTTTAAAAATCTTGTAATTTGTTTATTATTTTCTGTAATTTAGTGTTTGTTTTTTTGTACTTTGTATTATTATCTAGTACTTTTGTACTAGATAATTTTATTTAATTTTATTTAATTGTATTTAATTTAGTGAATTAATTTAATTATAATGTAGTGTTAGGTGTTAGTGTAACTTAGGTTAGGTTTTACTTTCCAGGTAAATTTGTATTTATTTTAGCTAGGTAGTTTATTAAATAGGTAATAACTATTTACTATTCTACCTAGTTAAAATAAATACAAACTTGCCTGTAAAATAAAAATAAATCCTAAAATAGCTACAATCTAACTATTAGTTATATTGTAGCTAGCTTAGGGTTTATTTTACAGGTAAATATTTAGTATAAATAGGAGTAATTTAGTTAATGATAGGAATATTTATTTAGATTTATTTAAATTATATTTAAGTTAGGGGGTGTTAGGGTTAGACTTAGGTTTAGGGGTTAATACATTTAATATAGTGGTAGAGACGTTGGGGGTGGCAGATTAGGGGTTAATAAGTATAATGTAGGTGGCGGCGATGTAGGGGGGCAGATTAGGGGTTAATAAGTATATTGTAGGTGGCGGCGGTGTAGGGGGGGCAGATTAGGGGTTAATAAGTATAATGTAGGTGGCGGCAGTGTAGGGGGTCAGATTAGGGGTTAATAAGTATAATGTAGGTGGCAGCGGTGTAGGGGGGGCAGATTAGGGGTTAATAAGTATAATGTAGGTGGTGGTGGGCTCCGGGAGCGTCGGTTTCAGGTACGCGGCAGCGATGTTAGGCGATCTTAGGCGAGCGTATTGGTGCCGTTGAATGCAAGTAAGTTGACGGCTTGATAAGTAGATGCCCTAATCTGCTGCCCCCAATGTTGCCGCCACTATACTAAAGTTATTAACCCCTAAACCCTAAGTCTAACCCTAACGTAACCCTAACACCCACTAACTTTAACCTAATTAAAATAATTCAAAATAAATATTACAATTAATACCTAAATTAATATTGTATCTAGCTTATGTTTTATTTTTATTTCACAGGTAAGTTTGTATTTATTTTAACTAGGCTGATTAGTTAGTACATAGTTATTAACTATTTAATAACTACCTAGTTAAAATAAATACAAATTTACCTGTGAAATAAAACCTAACCTGTCTTACAGTTAAGCTAAAATTACACTAAAATTAAATAAATTACATTAATGAAATACAATTAACTAAATTACAAAAAACCCCCACTAAGTTACACAAAATAAAAAGAAATGATCAAATATTTAAACTAATTACACCTAATCTAATAGCCCTATCAAAATAATAAAAAAATAATAAAACCCCTAGCCTACACTAAATTGCCAATAGCCGTTAAAAGGGCCTTTTGCGGGGCATTGCCCCAAAGAAATCAGCTCTTTTACCTGTAAAAAAATAGTACAAACAACCACCCAACAGTAAAACCCACCACCCACACAACCAACCCCCCAAATAAAATCCTAACTAAATAAACCTAAGCTCCCCATTGCCCTGAAAAGGGCATTTGGATGGGCATTGCCCTTAAAAGGATATTTAGCTATTTTACATTGCCCAAAACCCTAAGCTAAACCCCCCCCCCACCCAATAAACCCTTAAAAGAAACTACCGCTAACCCCCGAAGATCCACTTACAGTTTTGGAAGACCGGACATCCATCCTCATCCAGCCGGGAGAAGTCTTCATCCAAGCGGCAAGAAGTCCTCAAAGAAGCCGGGAGAAGTCTTCATCCAAGCGGCAAGAAGTCGTCCTCCAGACGGGCAGAAGTCTTCATCCAGACGGCATCTTCTATCTTCATCCTTCCGACATGGAGTGGCTCCATCTTCAAGACATCCGGCGCGGAGCATTCTCTTCATATGGTCCCAGCCGTACACGGAAGGTTCCCTTTAAGGGACGTCATCCAAGATAGCGTCCCTTGAATTCCGATTGGCTGATAGAATTCTATCAGCCAATCGGAATTAAAGGGTAAAAAATCCTATTGGCTGATGCAGTCAGGCAATAGGATTGAGCTTTAATCCTATTGGCTGATCCAATCAGCCAATAGGATTGAGCTCGCATTCTATTGGCTGATTGGAACAGCCAATAGAATGCGAGCTCAATCCCATTGGCTGATTGGGATTTTTACCCTTTAATTTCGATTGGCTGATAGAATTCTATCAGCCAATTGGAATTTAAGGGACACCATCTTGGATGACATCCCTTAAAGGGAACCTTCAGTGTACGGCTGGGACCGTATGAAGAGTATGCTCCACGCCGGATGTCTTGAAGATGGAGCCGCTCTGCGTCGGAACGATGAAGATAGAAGATGCTATCTGGATGAAGACTTCTGCCCGCCTGGAGGATGACTCTTGCCGCTTGGATGAAGACTTCTCCCAGCTTCGTTGAGGACTTCTTGCCACTTGGATGAAGACTTCTCCTGGCTGGATGAGGATGGATGTTGGGTCTTCCAAAACTGTAAGTAGATCTTTGGGGGTTAGTGTTAGGTTTTTTTAAGGTTTTATTGGGTGGGTTTTATTTTTGGCTTAGGGTTTTGGACAATGTAAAAGAGCTAAATGCCCTTTTAAGGGCGATGCACATCCAAATGCCCTTTTCAGTGCAATAGGCCAATGTCTTACTTCTAATGTTTAGTTAATTGCCATGTGATGTTCAATCCTTATCAATACTTGCTATTATTCTAAAATGTATAGCTGTCTTATTCCATAGTTTTAACCTCCCCCAAATTTTATTGTCTGTTTACTTAACACCTCACCCTGACCAGACTAGAATCTAACTTTCCAATTGGCCTTTCAAATTGTCTTTGATTAGCAATCAACTAAATTTAGTGGACTCAGCTGACTGCCCTATCTGTATATATTTATATATATAACACTAGTTTGAGCTGTGCATTGCACTGGCCTGTGCATTGCTACAACAACATATGTTCACATTTTTAAAGGGAACATTTTATAAGTGAGGCATTAACAATAGAATTATAGAAGAATTGAACAAGGATTGGGCAAGGGGCAAGACATAAGGCAAGTACTTTTGTAAAATTATGTTTCATATACCTTATTGTTTTCTTATGCAATTGCTACTGTAATACTGTGTCTTATGTGTTTAACTGGTTCCTACTTTTGTAAAAATGCTCAATATATTTATAATCATTTTTGCTACTTCTTGTCTCTCTAACAAACTATATTATTCAATTACTCCTTCTCCCTCTCCACCTGCACTGTTCATTGCCCCATCTCTCTTAAACTCACCTTACTTTTGTACTCATGAACTTTACCTATTCCTAAACACTCTCTTTCCCCCCTGCACCTTGTCTCAAAAGCAGCCTCACTACTGCAAATCTGTATCTCATCTCATGTCATTCTCCTTCTTGCTTTTACTTACTGCTGGTGATATATCATCTAATCCTGATCCCCAAACACTGCCTAGCCGTGCACATTCATGTGTACTGTCCCATAGACTCAGAAAACAAAACTCTGCAAACCTTACTCACATTCCTCTTGCATCAAAAGCCACTACCCCTTTCACTTGCGCACTCTGGAACTCTCGCTCTGTTTGCAACAAGCTCACTTCTATACATGACCTTTTTATCGCCCGCTCCCTCAACCTTTTGGCCCTAACAGAAACCTGGCTCTCTCCCATAGACACAGCATCCACTGCTGCTCTGTCACATGGGGGTCTCCACGTCAGCCACACTCCTAGGTCTGGTAATAGACAAGGAGGTGGTGTAGGTATTTTACTTTCCTCTCGTTGCACCTTTCAACATATACATCCCATCTCTTCCCTCACATTTCCCTCACCTGAAACCCACATGATTCGCTTATTCTCTCCTCTCTCTATACTTGTTACAGTCATATACCGACCCCCTGGCTCCTCAACTTAATTTCTAGATCACTTGGGTGCCTGGCTACCTTATTTCCTTTCCTCACTCACCCCTGCCCTCATTCTTGGTGACTTCAACATCCCTCTTGACAATCCCACTACCTCATCTGCAAAACAACTTCTGCAACTCACTTCCTCTTTCGGTCTGTCACAATGGACTAATTCTCCCACTCACAAAGACGGTCACTCTCTTGACCTGATCTTTAGCTATCAATGCACTCTCTCAAACTTCACAAACTCCCCCTTTCCTCTTTCTGACCAACATCTCCTTACTTGCAACATATCATCCCTCCCTACAACTCTCCCTCCTTCTACTCCTCACACCAAACTTCACAGAAGCATTATGTCATTAGATCAGCAACAGCTTGCTAATTCCCTCAAACCTCTCCTCTCATCCTTCTTCTCCTTTTCCTGCCCTGAACAATCTATCTGCCACTATAATTCCACCTTTACATCTGTCCTTGACAATCTTGCCCTCCTTACCATAGCTTGGAAATCACACACTCATCCTCAGCCCTGGCATACTCCTCTGACACGGTACCTACGCAGATGTTCCCGTACTGCTGAGCGGCACTGGAGAAAATCTCGGAGTTCAGCTGATTTTCTTCATTAAAAATTCATCTTGAACTCCTAATATTCTGCTCTTAATCTCCATAAGAAACACTACTTCTCTACTCTTATCTCTAATCTTTCTTCAAACCCAAAACATCTGTTCCCCACTTTCAATACTCTCCTCCACCCTCCCCCACCTCCTAATACAACTTCTCTGTCAGCTCAAGACGTTGCCAGCCACTTCAATAACAAAATCGACTCCATCAGAAATGAAATCAGCTCTCAACATAATTCCATTCTCCCCCCCCCCCTCAAACGCTCTCAATCAACCACAAACCACATAACCTTAAACTTAGCTCATTCTCCCCTTTTCTGAGGAAGAAGTTTCGGCACTTATACTGCGCTCTCACCTCACTACCTGTCCCCTTGACCCTATCCCGTCACAGCTACTCCCCTCCCTCTTTGATACCCTTACCCCTATACTAACACACATTTTCAACCTCTCCCTCAGCACTGGTATATTTCCCTCATCGCTGAAACATGCACTGGTCACACCTATCCTCAAAAAAACCTTCCCTTAATCCTACCTCCCTATCCAACTACCGCCCTATTTCCCTCCTCCCTGTTGCCGCAAAGATTCTCGAAAAACTAGTATATGCACGCCTATCCCATTTCCTTATGTTAAACTCCCTTCTTGACCCACTGCAATCTGGATTTCGTCCCCATCACTCCACAGAGACAGCAATTGTTAAGGTTACCAACGACCTACTTACAGCAAAATCAAAAGGCCACTTCTCTCTGCTTATCCTCCTTGATCTGTCCGCAGCCTTTGACACTGTTGACCACCCTCTTTTGCTCCAAACTCTCCACATCCCTTTCGTGGCTCTCTTCCTACCTGTCAAACCGTACCTTTAGTGTAGCCTTCTCTGGGGCCTCCTCTACCCGTCACTACTTTCTGTCGGAGTACAGCAAGGCTCGGTCCCCTTCTCTTCTCAATCTACACGTCATCACTAGGTTCCCTAATAAAGTCCCATGGTTTCCAATATCATTTGTATGCCGATGACACCCAAATCTACTTCTCTGCACCAGACCTATCTCCTTCCTTGCTAACCCGTGTCGCTAACTGTCTTTCTCACATCTCTTCCTGGATGTCCTCTCACTAACTCAAGCTTAATCTCTCCAAAACTGAGCTCCTCATTTTCCCCCCTTCTCCCAAAATCTCCACCCCCAATCTCTCTATAAATGTCGTCAACTCCATCATTACCCCTACCCCGCATGCCTGATGTCTCGGGGTCACATTTGACTCAGATCTTTCTTTCACTCCTCACATTCAGTCCTTGGCTAAAGCCCGCTGTTCCACCTAAAAAACATCTCTAAAATTAGACACTTCCTTACACAAGACACAACTAAGATTTTAATCCACTCTCTCATTCTTTCCCGCCTTGATTACTGCAACTTTGTCCTCTTTAGTCTCTCCACCTGCCGCCTAGCTCCTATACAATCCATAATGAATGCCTCTGCCAGACTCATCTTCCTTAGACGTCGCTCTTTATCTGCTGCACCTCTCTGCCAATCCCTTCATTGGCTTCTTCTTGCCTCTAGGATCAAACACAAAATTCTCACTCTGACATACAAAGCCCTCAACTGCACTGCTCCCCCCTATATCTCAGACCTTGTCTCCAGATACTCTCCCTCCCGTCCTCTTCACTCTGCGCATGACCTCCTACTCTCCTCCTCTCTGGTTACCTCATCGCACTCCCGTTTACAGGACTACTCTAGACTGGCTCCCATCTTGTGGAACTCTCAGCCTTGCTCCACAAGACTCTCCCCTAGTTTTGAAAGCTTAAAGCACTCCCTAAAGATTTTTGATAAAAAAAAATGTATTTTGTGTAATTTAGTGTTTATTATTTTTGTAATTTAGATAAATGTATTTTTTTTATTTAATTTATTTAATTTTTTTGTAATGTTAGGTGTTAGTGTAACTCAGGTTAAGTTTTCTTTTACAGGTAACTTTGTATTTATTTTAGTTAGGTAGTTAGAAAATAGTTAATAACTATTTACTAACTAGTCTACCTAGTTAAAATAAATACAAACGTACCTGTGAAATAAAACCTAAGATAGCTACAATGTAACTATTAGTTATATTGTAGCTAGCTTAGGGTTTATTTTACAGGTAAATATTTAGTTTTAAATAGGAATTATTTAGTTATTAATAGTAGGTTTTATTTAGAATTATTCTAATTATGTTAAAGTTAGGGGTGTTAGGGTTAGGGTTATGTTATGGTTAGGGTTAGACTTAGGGTTAGGTTTAGGGGTTAATATTTTTATTTAGTTTTAGTGATGTGGGAGGCCAGAGGTTTAGGGGTTAATAACTTTAGTATAGTGGCGGCGGTGACATTGGGGGCGGCAGATTAGGGGTTAATAAGTTTGTGTAGGTGGCAGCGACATTGGGGGTGGCAGATTAGGGGTTAATAATTGTAATGTAGGTGGCGGTGTGATGTTAGGGGCAGCAGATTAGGGGTGTTTAGACTCGGGTTTATGTTAGGGTGTTAGGTGTAAACATACTTTTTTTTTCCCATAGACTTTAATGGGGCTGCGTTACGGAGCTTTACGCTCCGTTATTGCAGGTGTTAGGCTTTTTTTTTGCCGGCTCTCCCCATTGATGTCTATGGGGAAATCGTGCACGAGCACGTCAAAGCAGCTCAAAGCAGCGCTGGTATTTGTGTGCTGTATGGAGCTCAACACAGCCATATCGCCCGTTTTTTGCAAACCTGTAATAGCAGCGCTATTAAAGGTAAGCGGTGGAAATAACTTGCAAGTTATTAGCGAACCACTCATAACGCAAAACTCGTAATCTAGCTGATTGTTTCATAGTTCTACGTTTATAATTAGTGTTGCAGGTTGGTAGCTACATCATATACATTTCCTATTATCTTTTTTTTCCATAGCTTTATGAGCTCCTTTACTGATATGTTTTCATACATCATTATTTTGTGCTATACATTATTCTAAGTTCTGCATATTTAACTCACATTATAGATAGCATTACATATTAACAAGCCTTACTATGGATCAAGTGGAACTGACACATCATGTCATGAACCTCTCAGAGAGAGATGATCTACTCACTCAAGAACTCAGAGATCTACAGTTAGAAAACCAGAGCTTACGTAACATAATTAAAGAAACAGTTACCACAAAACAGGTTATTACTGACTCCTCCAATGAACCCATAGCTTCCCCCCCATAAAAGTTTTCTGGAGATAGAAATCAGTTCCAAGATTTCAGAAATGCATGCTCTCTACTATTTTCCTTAAGTCCTAAAACGTATAGTACCGATAGACAAAAGGTCCTTACTGTAATATCTTACTTGAGAGCTGAACCTAGATCCTGGGCCAATACATTCTATTAAACTAATGACCCCATCCTTAATTCATTAGACACATTCTTCCAAGCCATATTCTTCCAAGCCATGGCTCTATTATATGATGACCCTTGCAAACAACTGACCACTGAAAACTCTATGGGGCTGAATTTTCAAGCTCCAAGCTCTAAAGACCGCTGCTCCATAAGTTGTCTGCCTGCTCTGAGGCTATGGGCATTAATCCACCCGATCCTATATGATGGGGCTGATTGACACCCCCTGCTAGTGGCCGCAAATCTGCAGGGTGCGGAATTGCACAAGCAGTTCACCAGAACTGCTTGTGCAATGATAAATGCTGACAGTGTATGCTGTCGGCATTTATCAATGTGCGGCAGACATGATACACTACATCGTATCATGTCCACTCGCACTTTCATAAATCGGCCCCTATGAGAGCTTTAAAACAGGGTCAAAGACCCATAGAGGACTATATTACTGATTTTAAGAGGTTATCTAAGGACACTTAGTGGAATAACATCTCCCTGACAAATCAATATAGACAAGGGTTGTCAGAATCCCTCAAGGATGAGCTTTCTAAGATAGATCTCCCAGAATCCTTGGACTCTCTAATGTCTCTGACCATTAATATTGACCTTCTTCTTAGAGAAAGCAAGAAGGAAAAATATTCCCTAGAAACCTCAGTGAAAAGATCTAGTACTATGAACTTCACAGCAACTAAAGTTACGTAAGAACCAATGGAATTTGGTTTCATCAGGGGTCCCCTTAAACCAGAAGAGAAGATGTGGAGAAGAACAAATAATCTATGCCTATACTGTGCAGCCAAAGGGCATGAGGTCAAAGACTGCCTCAGTTTAATTAAGAATAAAAGAGGTAAGCCTTATATTAACCCATACTGCTTATCTACCAGTACTAATTCATCTGCTTACTGTCAACTTTCTCTTTCCCTACAGTGGGAGCAACACCAGATTACTCTGATGGCCATTATTGACTCTGGTGCTTCAGGAAACTTCATAGATTCTGATGTTGTTTCTGCAAATAAAATTCCTGTAATCAGAAAAAATTTGCCCTTGCACTTCGTGTTTTTTCTGGCTCTCAAACAGCCCCAATACACACAATACTACACCCATGTTAGTAAGCTCGAATTCAGGTCATAGGGGATTACTCTCTTTTGATATCACTCCTTCTCATCTTTTAGCTATAATTCTAGGTTTCAAATGGTTGAAGTTACATCAACCCACTATTAACTGGAAGACCCTCACAATACTTCTTATATCAGAACACTGTAAACAATCTTGTTATTCTATTATCCCAACACTCCAACCATCAGAGGATTCCACACAATTTTTTGATGTTTTTGATAAAAGGGAGGAAGATTCTCTACCACCACATAGGCAGTACGAGTTTCCTATTGAACTTCTGCCTGGATCCCCTATCCCATATGGCCATGTTTTTCCTCTCTCACAGCCAGAGTTAGCACACCTGAAAGAGTATATAGATGAGAATCTTAGAGAGGGGTTCTTAAGACCATCCACCTCTCCAGCAGGAGCGGGTATATTTTTTGTATGCAACAAGGATAACTCACTCAGACCTATCATTGATTACCGCCAATTAAATAAACTTACCATAAAAAAACGGTATCCACTACCGCTCATTACCGAATTAATAGAAAGATTAAGCACCGCCACTCCACCACTATATACACTAAACTAGATCTTAGGGGTGCTTTAAACCTCATCAGTATTTATAATGTCCCAGGGCTTTTCAAAATGTTATCAATGAGGTTTTTCGTGATTTATTAGATGTTTACGTCATAATATACCTTGATAATTTTTCTCATCTATTCCAACAACAAAGTTGATTACATAACACATGTCCAAACTGTTCTTACAAGACTAAGATCTCATCACCTTTACGCAAAACCGGACAAATGTATCTTTCATTCTCAAGAGATATCCTTTCTAGGATATCACATCACACCACATGGAGTACAGATGGAAGATAATAAAGTATCTGCTATCACCACTTGTCCACAACCTAAAAAAAGGAAGCAACTGCAAAGTTTTCTATGTTTCTCAAACTTCTACCATAAGTTTATTAGGAATTGTTCAGCTATTGTTAAACCTTTGACACGACTTACTGGAAAACATACCATGTTCAAATGGTCTACTGAGGCACAGCTAGTTTTTGATTTATTAAAAAACAGGTTCACCACAGCTCCTATACTTCATTTTCCTGACCCCAGCCTCCAATATACTCTAGAAGTAGACACCTCTGAATATGCAATTGGTGCCATTCTGTCACAACACAAATCCTTAACAGAACCTCTTCATCCAGTTGCCTTTTTCTCTCGTTCCATGTCCCAATCAGACCTCAACTATTCTATCAGAGAAAAGGAACTTCTGTTAATCAAATCTTCACTTGAGCACTGGAGGCATTTACTTGAGGGCACCACCTCACCCATTCTCATATACTCCGACCACAAGAACCTTGAGTACTTACAAACCAACCGTACCCTTTCTGCTAGACAAGTCCAGCGGAGTATATATTTTTCTAGGTTCCACTATCATATTCTCTACTGGCCTGGTTCAAAAAAGGGAAAGACTGATGCTCTATCTAGGAAAGACACACCAACCACACTCCCCAAGATGTCTACTACTGTTATACCCCTAGAACATTTTGTTGGTCTTTCTACTGATCTTCTAAATATGATTCAACTGGCTCAACAACAAGACTCAACTATTCCTACCCCAAAACTGAAAAAACATCAGGATGGCCTTTACTATTTCGGAGGACCTTCTATATATCTCTGCGTCTACACAGGATTCTATTCTACATATGGTGCATGACTCCACACTAATCGGTCATCCTGGCATCCAGAATACCATGAACTTAATAAAAATAACTTTCTGGTGGCCCAATATGTTAGTTACTGTAAAAAAAAAATACATACAGGCATGTTCATTATGCAACCAAACTAAAAATGATTGCAAGAAACCATACGGCTTCCTCATGTCATTACCTGTACCGGATAGACTATGGAAGGAATCGGCTATGGATTTTATAGTAGAATTACCCAAATCATCCTCTTTCATTACTATACTTGTAATCATCGATTTATTTACCAAAATGGCTCACTTTCTCCCCACTCAAGCTGCATGGTCTACCATCATCTACCTGACAGGGGTATTGAGTTTACCTCAAAATTTTGGTCAGCCCACTGCAGCAAATTACACATTGACAGGAAACTCACTACCACATATTATCCACAAACTAACGGGCAATGTGAGAGAATGAACCAATGCTTAGAACAATATTTCAGTTCTCATTGTTCACATCAGCAAGATAAGTGGACAGACTATTTATCCACTGCAGAATTCGCCTATAACAATTCCACAAGTTCCTCCACTCAGACCTCACAGTTCTTCTCAAACTATGGTTACCACCCGGATTTCCACCTCATTCCTAATATTCACACCTCCTGCCCTTAGTAAATGATATGGTTAACACTCTTTCCCAAAACTTCAAAATTTTGCAAGAGAATATAAGAGATGCTCAAAAACAACAAACTTATTACTATGACCTTCGTCACAGATCTTCTCCGGACTATAAAGTGAGAGATAAAGTTTGGCTCTCTACTCGCTATCTCAAATTTCATGCACCTTCTCGGAAATTCAACCAGTTGTATATTGGACCTTTTCAAATTACTAAGACCATCAACTCCAATGCTGTCACTCTACAACTCCCCTCATTTTACCGTATACAGTCCACTTTCCATGTTTCGTTGTTGGAACCCTACAAACCCACCAGAACTTCTTCTCTGACTACGTAAGTCCCTCAAGTGCAACTCCAGTCTGATCGTGAATATGAGGTTGCTGAAATACTAGATTCCAAAATGTTTGTGGTACTCTACAGTAACTAGTTCATTGGAAGGGGTATTCCCATGATGATGATTCTTGGGAACCTGCAACAAATCTCTCTGCTCCTCGTCTGTTCTCCATATTCAACCAACGTCATCCTGACAGGCCCTTATCTTAACCCAAGAGGGGGTTCTTATGATGTATTTCTCTGTCCTGTCAGGTAGCTACTACTTTAACTGAGGGGTTGGTCTACTTTAGACTCTGATCCTTTATAACCACCTACCTTCCTCCTAACCTCTGCTTTTTAATTTTTGCCTATTGATAGCAGTGTCACACTGCTCACTCTCATTCAAGCCTCCTGGTATTCGTTGGTTATGTATTCCTTCTCAGAAGCTCACAGACACAAGCCTCCTCAGCTGATCGGCTGAATCACGGCTTCCTTCTCAGCTTGTGCTAACAACTACGGACCACCTCCTCTAGTCAGCCAACACATCTCAATCAGGTAACGATCGTTCCTGCAACCTCCAGGCATCCTCTGCCCTAAATCAAGGACTTTCCTGTTATCTGCTCCACAGCTTACAGAGGTACCCTCACAAGTGTTACATGATTAGGCTCATAGCACAGAGAAGTGTTCTTTGCTAATACCATAGCTATTTTACACTGGTACTGAGATCTCATGCCCTTGAGCATCTATCACAACATTACTTTTTTTTACACACTCTGCCTTTCCCTGTTTCTCTCGCAATTCCCCTGCAGCTTACACTACTTATATCCTGTGATTGTTACCTTTGTGCCATATGCTGGGTTTCCTAATAACCTGTAATTAATCATTAATATGGCACCTATCTATAACCTATGTCCAGTATGTTGTGATCACCTTATGTAAACATTCTTAGACAACAATTCCAAGCTTACCATAGCCTTGAATAACCTCCTAGTTTGTAACAACAATTACTATTATTCACCTAGATTACGAGTTATGTGCAATATAGGGAAATTAACAAACACAGCAAAAGTTGCGTTATTTAACCCCCTATAGCGCAGCCATTACAAGTTTGGAAACAGCTGGCTTGTGCGTGCGATATGGCTGCATTGAGCTCCATACGGCATAAAATACAAGCGCTGTTTTGACGTGCTCATGCATGCTTTCCCTATAGAGATCAATGGGGAGAGAGTGTCCAAAAAAATCTAACACCTGTGATCGTGGAATGAAAAGTTCTGTAAAGCAACCCCATTGATGTCTATTGGGAAAAATAAAGTTATGTTTAAACCTAACACCCTAACATAAACCCTGAGACTAAACACCCCTAATCTGCTGCCCCTGACATCGCCGCCATCTACATAATGTTATTAACCCCTAATTATCCGCTCCCGATATTGCCACCACCTAAATAAAGCTATTAACCCCTAATTTGCTAACCCAACATCGCCGCCACTATACTAAAGTTATTAACCCCTATTCTCCTGCACCACAACATTGCCCACACTATAATAAATCAATTAACCCCTATTCCCCCACTCCCCGACATCACCGCCACTAAATAAAGTTATTAACCCTTAAACCTCTGGCCTTCCACATCCTGCCACTAAATAAACCCAATAACCACTAAACTGCCAGCCCCCCCACATCGCAACAACCTAAATTAAACTATATATTAACCCCTAAACCTAACCCTAACGTAACCCTAACCGTAACCCTAAACCTAACCCTAACATCCCCTAAGTTTAACATAGAATAAAATAGAGCTAAATTAAACTTACAATTATTAACTAAATAATTCATATTTAAAACTAAATACATACTAATAGTTATATTGTAGCTACCTTAGGTTTTATTTTTATTTCACAGGTAAGTTTGTATTTATTTTAACTAGGTAGACTAGTTAGCAAATAGTTATTAACTATTTACTAACTACCTAGTTAAAATAAATACAAACTTACCTGTGAAATAAAACCTAACCTGCCGTACACTAAAACCTAACATTACAAAAAATAAAACAACCTACCATTACAAACATAAACAAACACTAAATTGCTAAAAAATAAAAAAAAAACTACCATTACAAAAAATAAAAAACCAAATTATACAAAACAATAAAAAAAAATCCTATTCTAATACCCTTTAACAAAAAGCAACCAAAAATAAAAAATCCTAATCTAGAATAAACTACCAAGGGCCATTAAAAGGGCTTTTTGTGGGCCATTAAAAGGGCCTTTTGTAGGGCATTGTCCTAAAATTAACAGCTCTTTTGCTACAAAACAAAACAAACACCCCCTAACAGTATACAACCCCCCACCCCCCAAACCCACAAAATAAAGTAAAACCTAATCTACCCATTGCCCTGAAAAGGGCATTTATATGGGCATTGCCATTAAAAGGGCATTTAGCTCTTTGTCTTGCCCTTAAAAAGGCATTATGAAATGCTCAAGTCCTAATCTAAAAATAAAAATCCACCCCAAAACGAAAAAAATACATTACACAAAATAACAAACAAATTATCAAAAATAATAAATATTATTCCTATTCTAATACCCATTTTTAAAAAAATCACCCCAAAATAAAAAACCTAATCTAGAATAAACTATCAATAGACCTTGAAAGGGCCTTTTGTAGAGCATTATCCTAAGTTAAACAGCTCTTTTACCTGAAAGAAAAAATACAAACACCCACTAACATTACAAACCCCCACCCCCCCAAACCCACAAAATAAAAAAAGCTATCTAAAAAAACCCAAGCTAACCATTGCCCTGAAAAGGGCATTTGTATGGGCATTGCCCTTAAAAGGGCATTTAGCTCTTTTTGCTTTGCCCTGAAAAGGGCATTTAGCTCTTTTACCAAAAGCCCAAACCCTAAACTAAAAATAAAATCCACCCAAAAAACTAAAATAAAACTCACTAACCCCGAAGATCCGCTTACAGTTTTTGAAGTCCCACTTGAACGATCTTCATCCAGGTGGGGAAGTCCTCATCGACGGCCTCTTCTGTCTTCATCCAGGCAGCGAAGTCCTCATCCAGGCGGCGAGAAGTTTTCATCCAGGCAGCCTCTTCTATCTTCATCCAGAAGATGAGAGCTTCTGAAATTCTTTTCAGGGCAATGAATATCTTAGGTTTTTGTTAGAGTTAGTTTTTTTTTATTTTGGGGGGTTGGTTGGGTGGTGGGTTTTACTGTTGGGGGGCTCTTTTTATTTTTTTTACAGGTAAAAGAGCTGTTTAACTTTGGGCAATGCCCTACAAAAGGCCCTTTTAAGGGCTATTGGTAGTCTATTGTAGGCTAGGGTAGGGTTTTTTTTTTTTGGGGTGGGATTTTTTATTTTGATAGGGCTATTAGATTAGGTGTAATTCTTTTTTATTTTGGATCATTTTGTTTGTTATTTTTCTGTAATTTAGTGTTTGTTATTTTTTGTAATTTAGTATTTTTTTATTTTTTGTAACTAGATAATTTGTCATTTTTAGAGTAGTGTTAGAATTTTTTAACGTGTATTTTAGTTTAATTTAATTGGTAGTTAGTTTAGTTTTAGTTTAATAGTTATATTAGTTTAAATGTTAGTTTAAACTTACACCTAGATTACGAGTTTTGCGGTAACAGAGGTGCGTTGCTAACTTGCAGTTTATTCTCACTGCTCACTTACCTGCAGCTCTGGTATTACGGGTTTTTATCAACCCAGCGTTAACAGGCAAGAAGTGAGCGTAGAGCAAAAATACCAGCACTGCTTAAGTCAGCTGTGAGCTGGTTGTACGTGCTCGTGCACAATTTCCCCATAGACATCAATGGGGAGAGCCGTGTGAGAAAAAGTCTAACACCTGCAAAAAAGCAGCGTAAAGCTCAGTAACGCAGCCTCATTGATTCCTATGGGGAAATAAAAGTTATGTTTACACCTAACACCCTAACATGAACCCCGAGTCTAAACACCCCTAATTTTACACTTATTAACTCCTAATCTGCCGCCCCGACATCGCCAACAGCTACATTATATTTATTAACCCCAATCTACCGCTCCGGACATATTAACCAATAAAACCGCCGCACTCCCGCCTCTCAAACATTAGTTAAATATTATTAACCCCTAATCTGCAGTCCCTAACATCGCAGCCACCTATCTACATTTATTAACCCCTAATCTGCCGTCCCAAAGTTGCCACCACTATACTAAATGTATTAACCCCTAAACCTAAGTCTAACCCTAACCCTAACACCCACTAACTTAAATATAATTTAAATAAATCTAAATAAAACCTACTATTATTACCTAAATTATTCCTATTTAAAACTAAATACTTACCTATAAAATAAACCCTAAGCTAGCTACAATATAACTAATAGTTACATTGTAGCTAGCTTAGGGTTTATTTTTATTTTACAGGCAAGTTTGTATTCCTTTTAACTAGGTAGAATAGTTACTAAATAGTCATTAACTATTTAATAACTATCTAGCTAAAATAAATACAAATTTACCTGTAAAATAAAACCTAACATGAGTTACACTAACACCTAACACTACACTACAATTAAATAAATTACCTAAATGAAACACAATTAAATAAATCAAATACAATTAGCTAAATTAGAAAAAAAACCCCACTAAATTACAGAAAATAAAAAACAAATTACAAGATATTTAAACTAATTACACCTAATCTAATAGCCCTATCAAAATAAAAAAGCCCCCCCAAAATAAAAAAACCCTAACCTACAATAAACTACCAATACCCCTTAAAAGGGCCTTTTGTGGGGCATTGCCCCAAAGAAATCAGCTCTTTTACCTGTAAAAAAAAATACACACAACCCCCCCATCAGTAAAACCCACCACCCACACAAACCCCCAAATAAAACCCTAAATAAAAAAACCTAAGCTCCCCATTGCCCCGAATAGGGCATTTGTATGGGCATTGTCCTTAAAAGGGCATTTAGCTCTATTGCAGCCCAAAGCCCTAACCTAAAAATAAAACCCACCCAATACACACTAACACCCGTAGATCCACTTACCGGGAGAAGTCTACATCCAAGCGGTAAGATGTCCTCAACGAAGCCGGCAGAAGTGGTCCTCCAGACAGGCAGAAGTGGTCCTCCAGACGGGCAGAAGTCTTCATCCAGACGGCATCTTCTATCTTCATCCTTCCGACGCGGAGCGGGTCCATCTTCAAGACATCCGGCGCAGAGCATCCTCATCCAACGATGACTACCTGACGAATGAAGGTACCTTTAAGTGATGTCATCCAAGATGGCATCCCTTAGATTCCGATTGGCTGATAGAATTCTATCAGCCAATCGGAATTAAGGTTGAAAAAATTCTATTGGCTGATGCACTCAGCCAATAGGATTGAGCTTGCATTCTATTGGCTGTTCCAATCAGCCAATAGAATGCAAGCTCAATCCTATTGGCTGATTGGATCAGCCAATAGGATTGAAGTTCAATCCTATTGGCTGATTGCATCAGCCAATAGGATTTTTTCAACCTTAATTCCTATTGGCTGATAGAATTCTATCAGCCAATCAGAATTTAAGGGACGTCATCTTGGATGACGTCACTTAAAGGTACCTTCATTCCAGAAGAAGATGCCGTCTGGATGAAGACTTCTGCCCATCTGGAGGACCACTTCTGCCCGTCTGGAGGACCACTTCTGCCAGCTTCGTTGAGGACATCTTGCCACTTGGATGAAGACTTCACCCGGTAAGTGAATCTTCGGGGGTTAGTGTTAGGATTTTTTAAGGGTGTATTGGGTGGGTTTTATTTTTAGGTTAGGGCTTTGGGCAGCAATAGAGCTATATGATAGTAATGACCACTAGGTCACCAGAGGGCGCTCGTACGAAACTATTTGTAAATTGAAGTATACATTTTATATACACAACTTGTATTATAACAAAATGTTTCTAATATATCAATGCTGGATCATATAAAAAACAATCTTGCAATATTAAAAGAAATGGAAAGTGGAACCTCATTAAATGATGTTCGATTGGAAGTCCGTGATGGAAATATCCCAGTGTCAAATGATATATATGAAGTCCTGTGGATCCGATTCAATCCCAGGATAGGATCACTTGAACACTTTTTTCCTTTCTTTTTTTCCCCTTTTCGGCTGCACTCTCCAAACCGATCCCAAGTGGAACACGTATTTTCTAAAAGACGAAGACAAAAAGAGAGGCGCACAAATGTGTGTATCGATAGAGATAAGGGAAGCACACACTTCAGAGGATTTGTACACAGGGTACTCACACTTTAACACAGCACACCAGTGTGCTTGTGGAAACGTGCTGGCAATCAGAGCTGGCCAGCTTGCTCTCTCCGGCTAATCTTCAGTTGCTGCGGCTCTCCGATAAATGTACTGTCTGGTAGTGGTATGCTCACAATCAATCTCCAGGCTCAAGTTGGTTAAAATAAACTTAAAACTTTTATTGCACAGAGTTGACAGGCATATATAAACAAGTTTAAAATTGCTACGCGTTTCTCGGCCCTCCTGGCCGTTTCATCAGGCATATCAAATCAGTTTTAAAACCGGCTTTTTATTGCCGCCACTACCAAACATTTCCACAAACACACCCCTTTCCTGATGGGTGTGTACAGGTAAGTTGAACAACATAGGTGAATTCTTAAAGGAACATATCGGGACCTCTATTTGTTACAACAGTTTCAAGAATTTACAAAAAATATCTATTTTTTTTGCAAACAAATTTGTCCTTACTTGAACTGTGTAATGTGATGTGAACATAATACAAATACTGATAATAACTTATAATGGTAATACCCCTGGTCTCATATCGGAGACCTTCTTTTTGGATGGGACCGAAATCCGACCAATCACAGAGCTGCATTTTGATAACTTCCATATGACACACATAACAGTATAACAGTACCACCAATCTATCTATTATAATAACCAGTGGTGTTATTATAATTCACAACCAAGTGTTTATCCACATGTAGAACTGTTAGGAGACTACAGTAGAAATATCCTCGTTGTTAGTATGTTAGATAGATTGGTTTACTGTTGGGGGGTTGTTTGTATTTCTTTTCCAGGTAAAAGAGCTGATTTCTTTGGGCAATGCCCAGCAAAAGGCACTTTTAAGGGCTATTGATAGTTTAGTTTAGGCTAGGATTTTTTTTTAATTTTGGGGGGGTGGGGGCTTTTTTTATTTTCATAGGGCTATTAGATTAGGTGTAATTAGTTTAAATATCTTGTAATTTGTTTTTTATTTTCTGTAATTTAGTGGGTTTTTTTTTTGTAATTTAGCTAATTTTATTTAATTTATTTAATTGTATTTCATTTAGGTAATTTATTTAATTTTTCAGGTAAATTTGTATTTATTTGAGCTAGGTAGTTATTCAATAGTTAATAACTATTTAGTAACTATTCTACCTAGTTAAAATAAATACAAACTTGCCTGTAAAATAAAAATAAACCCTAAGCTAGCTACAATGTAACTATTAGTTATATTATAGCTATCTTAGGGTTTATTTTATTGGTAAGTATTTAGTTTTAAATAGGAATAATTTAGGTAATGATAGGAATTTTATTTAGATTTATTTAAATTATATTTAAGTTAGGGGGTGTTAGGGTTAGGGTTAGACAGGTTTAAAGGGTTAATAAATTTAGAATAGTGGCGGCAACATTGGGGACAGCAGATTAGGGGTTAATAAATGTAGGTAGGTGGCAGGGATGTTGCGGGCAGCAGATTAGGGATTAATAGGTATAATGTAGGTGGCGGCGATGTCCGGAGTGGCAGATTAGGGGTTACTAATTTTATTTTAGCATTTGTGATGTGGGAGGGCCTCGGTTTAGGGGTTAATAGGTAGTTTATGGGTGTTTAGTGTACTTTTTAGCATTTTAGTTATGAGTTTTTTGCTACAGTTTTGTACTCCTAACTACTGACTTTAAAATGCGTTAGGAATCTTGGCGGTAGAGAGTGTACCGCTCACTTTTTGGCCTCCCAGGACAAACTCGTAATACCGGCGCTATGCAAGTCCCATTTAAAAAAGACTTTATGTAATTTACGTAAGTTGATTTGCGTTAAGGCCAAAAAAATGTGCCCCTAAACCTGCAAGACTCGTAATACCAGCGGGGGTAAAAAAGCAGCGTTAGAACCTGTTAACGCTGCTTTTTCATCTTACCGCAAAACGGGTAATCTAGCCGTTAGTTTTTTTTAATTTGACAGGTAAGTTTTAATTTTAATGTAAAGTTAGGGGGCATTAGGTTTAGGGGTTACTAGTTAAAAATTTGTTTATTGCGATGTGGGGGCTTTCGGTTTAGGGGTTAATAGTTTAATTTAGTACATTTTGTTGTGGGGGGATTTTGGTTTAGGGGTTAATAGGTTTATTATAGTGGTGGCGGTGTTGATCTTAATATCTTTAGTATAGTGGGGGCGATGTGGGAGGATGGCAGATTAGGGGTTAATAATAATTAAATAATGTTTGCGATGCCGGAGGGCGATGGTTTATGGGTTAATAACTTTATTATAGTGGTGACGATGTTGGGGAGAGGAGGAATAGGGGTTAATAAATTTTATTAGTGTGGGCAATGTCGGGAACGGCAGATTAGGGGTTAATACCTTAAAATAGTATTTGTGATGTGGGAGGGCCTCGGTTAAGGGGTTAATAGGTAGTTTATAGGTGTTTAGTGTACTTTGTGACAGTTTAGTTATGAGTTTTATGTAACAGTTTTGTAGCGTAAAACTAATAACTACTGCTTTTAGATTGCGAAACGGATCTTGTCGGTATAGGCAAAACTCGTAATGGCTACGCTATGGAAGTCCCATGAAAAAAACATAATTTTTACTAGTGCAGGACTGACATTGCATTACAGGCTAAAAAGCTTGCAGTTTAGCTATACCGACAAGACTTGTAATGGCTGCAGTGCTATTTTAACGATGAAATGGCCATTTTTTCAACGTTAAAACACAAATGCACAACTTGTAATCTAGGTGATTGTTTCCTAGTTCTAGGTTTGGAATTAGTGTTGCAAGTTGGTAGCTATATCATATACATTTACTATTATCTTTTTATTCCATAGCTTTTTAAAGTCCTTTACTGATATGTTTACATACATCGTTGTTTTGTGCTATACAATATACTAAGTTATGCATATTTAATTAACATTATAGATAGCATTACACATATATACACTACCTAATAAAAATTATTTAAATAAATATTTTTGTATAAGGGTTAAAAGGTATATAGTATATGACAAGGATTTTGAATAGAGAGGGCTATATTGTGTGTGTGTGTGTATGTATATATATATATATATATATATATATATATATATATAAACAGATGAAGATGCACTCGCAGGACTTCCACAAAACCTTTTATTGAGTAAAGTTTTCGGGGTTCACAACCCCTTCATCAGCATAAAAAAACAGACAAAATTCAAACCTTTTATAGTGTACAAATGTCACACACAAACCTAGTGCTCTCCAAAAAGTGGGCCAAATCTCAAGTGTTGAACGCAAACTGCGTTCCACTATGCAAGCCGCAACCGTAAGTTGTATTACCTCACTTCCGGTTTACGGCTATGTTATTTAGACAACATTATACAAGCAAAGTTATATAGTGATGTCCCGAACTGTTCGCCCGCGAACGGTTCACAGTGAACATAGCTTGTTCGCGTTCGCGTTTGTGGGCGAACAGATGGCGATCCGCCCCTATGTGTCATCATTGTGGAAACTTTGACCCTTTATGTCACAGCCGCCTGACACATTAGAGCCAATCAACATCAGACACTCCCTCACAGACACTCCCAGCTACTCGGAATCCGCCATTTTAGACTCATAACGACCTTGCTTTTTTAATGATAGGACGTGTTATGTTTTTACTCCTGACATTCATAGGAAAAACATAGCTAGGCTAGTGTATTTACAGTCCAGAAGGACTCCACTCATCTCTGCTGCAAGCACAGCACCCAAAAAAGCCCTTTTTAGGGCTATATTTCGTGCCGTTTTTTTTTTTATTTCTTTTTTTTTTTTTTATTAGCATTTGCCTGGCTTTCAGCTGTGTGTTTAAGGCTCACAGCATATGCTGTGACTACTGCCATCACTGATATCTCCCTAACAACATTAGTTTAAATTTAACTAACCCAAAAATATAATTATTTTTCTAGTGTAATTTTTTTTCATTTTCTATCAGGCCAGTGTCACACAGCATATACTCTGGTTCATTGCTCTGTGCCAGCCAGCAGCCAGCATTGTTAATATCCGTTTATAACATTATTTTTAATTTAAAAAAAAAACACAAAAAAATATTTTTCTAGTGTAATCTAATTACATTTACTTTCATGCCTGTGTCTGTCAGGCTCACCCAGCATTAATATACCTCTTTTTTTTTCAGTCTTTTGGTTAATTGGTCTGTGCCAGGCAGCCACCCAGCACTCATATCTATTTTTCTTTCACCTTAATTTTAATATAAAAAAAAAAAAAGTTTAAATTTGTTTGCTAGTGTAATCAAATCTAATTTTCTATCCGGCCTGTGTGTTTTGCTAACATAGAGAGCCTACTGTGTCTACTTGCTGCCCTCCCTAGTCTATGAGCCACGACTCATATGTGTTTAACCTTTTTTTAATTTCCACCCCCAAAAAATAATTTCAATCATTTTTCTAGTGTAATCTAATAGTATTTTCTATCAGGCGTGTGTGTATCCGACATACATAGCCTACTGTTTTTAATAGCTGCCCTTCCAAGGCTATCAGCCACGACTCATATGTATGTGCTTAACCTTTTTCTTAAAATTTCCAAAAAAAAGTCTTTAAATCATTATGCTAGTGTAATCTAATTGTATTTTCTATCAGGCCTGTGTCTAACTGTCTATCTGACTTACACAGCATACTGTTGTTATAATTGCTGCCCAACGTAGCAGCCAGCCAGTGCGACCACTCATAGAGTCATATGTGCATTGCATTTCTTAACATAATTTTAATATTAAAATCTAAAATTTTAAAATATTTTGCTAGTGTAATGTAACTTAATTTTCTATCAGTCCTGTGTTATTGTCACTTACACAGCATACTGTGTTAAATTACTGCCCTACCTACCATCCACGACTCATATCTGCCAGCCTGTCTGCCAGGCCCAAGTAGCCAATTAGTGGCACCAATCACTATTCTTGTAACAGTAATAAAAATAAAAAAAAACATAATTTTTTGGACTGCAAATATTCAGTCTCCTAGGGCCATTGAATTTCATTTACCTCCTGCCTGCCACTGCCAGCCTTTTGTGCCAGGCCGTCTAGCCAACTATTTACACCAATCATAATTGTTGTCACAGTCAGACAGTATAGTTATTAATTTAAATAAAAAATTTTTTTAGTGTTGATCTTAATCCTCAGTTTGCTCGTGCCTTTGAATTGCACTTTTCTACAGCCTTCCAAGCCTGTGTGCCAGGCCTACTTAAAAAATATTTACACCAATCATATTTGTTGTGACAGTATTCTAATAATTAAAAATTAAAATTTTTGGTAATAGTTGCTGTGATTTGAATCCTCAGTTTGCTGGTGCCATTGAATAGCACTTTCCTCCTGCCTTGCAGCCTGCTGTGAGCCAGGCCCACCTAGCCAATTGTTGTCAGCAATCATATTTCTGTTAACAGTATTGCAAAAATTGTCAATCATCACTGTTTAGACTGTCAGTAATCAGTCTCCTAGTGTCCTTGAATTGCATCTCCCTCCTGCCTGCCATCCTTTTGTGCCAGGCCGTCTTGCCAACTATTTACATCAATCCTAATTTTTTGTCACAGTATAGTTACTAATTAAAATTAAAAAAATCTTTATTGTTGATGATCTTAACCCTCAGTTTGCTCGTGCCTTTGAATTGCACTTTTCTACAGCCTTCCAAGCCTGTGTGCCAGGCCTACTTAAAAAATATTTACACCAATCATATTTGTTGTGACAGTATTCTAATAATTAAAAATTAAAATTTTTGGTAATAGTTGCTGTGATTTGAATCCTCAGTTTGCTGGTGCCATTGAATAGCACTTTCCTCCTGCCTTGCAGCCTGCTGTGAGCCAGGCCCACCTAGCCAATTGTTGTCAGCAATCATATTTCTGTTAACAGTATTTCAAAAATTGTCAATCATCACTGTTTAGACTGTCAGTAATCAGTCTCCTAGTTTCCTTGAATTGCATCTCCCTCCTGCCTGCCATCCTTTTGTGCCAGGCCGTCTTGCCAACTATTTACACTAATCCAAATTTTTTGTCACAGTATAGTTACTAATTACAATTAAAAAAATCTTTATCGTTGATGATCTTAACCCTCAGTTGGCTCGTGCCTTTGAATTGCACTTTTCTACAGCCAATGAAGGGCCTTAGGAAGACTGAGCCAAGGTTGGATTGTAGTATTTGGTTAGGCTAATCATGATGGCCATGTAGACCACCATGTAGTAATAAGAACAGTACTACCAAAATACAGCCAATGAAGGGCCTTAGGAAGACTGAGCCAAGGTTGGATTGTAGTATTTGGTTAGGCTAATCATGATGGCCATGTAGACCACCATGTAGTAATAAGAACAGTACTACCAAAATACAGCCAATGAAGGGCCTTAGGAAGACTGAGCCAAGGTTGGATTGTAGTATTTGGTTAGGCTAATCATGATGGCCATGTAGACCACCACCACCGAGAGTCCTGGAAGTAACAGGGATGATGAGATGAAAGTGCTAAGAATAGTACTACTTGAAACAACAGAGTTAGCCATGGGTGTTAATCCAAGACCGCTTGGATTTATTTTTGTATTGGGTGCAGCTAATCATGCAGGCCATATAGAGCTGACAACATTCGGTGTTGTATCAGCTATAAAAATAATAAGAACTGTACTATCAAAATACAGACAATGAAGGGCCTATGAAGACTGAGCAAAGGTTGGATTGTAGTATTTTGTTCGGCTAATCATGATGGCCATGTAGACCGCCCGTAACAGGGATGAAAGTGCTAAGAATAGTACTAATTGAAACAACAGAGTTAGCCATGGGTGTTAGTCTAAGACCACTCAGCTTTTTTTTGGGTTTGGGTGCAGCTAATCATGAAGGACAGATAGACCTGCCACCATTTGGTGTTGTAACAGGTATGAAAATGAAAAGAACAGTACTACATAAAACACAACCTACTTACCATGGGTCCCAGAACATATGTTTGGTTGTTATATTTTGTAAGGGTAATCATGCAGGCCATATAGACCTCCACCGATAGGGTGAGTATGAGTAACAGCTATTAAAATGCGAAGGACATTACTAATTAACACAACATAGTTACCATGGGTCGCAGACCAAGAGCAGATGTCTTATTATTATATTTTGTATGGGTAATCATCCAGGCCGTATAGACCTCACCAAATAGGGGGAGTTACAGAGATTAAAGTGCTAAGAATGGTAGTACTTAAAACACAACCTCGTTAAAATAGGTAGCAGACCACATGTCTTATTATTATAATTTTTCAGGGTAATCTGGCAGGCCATATAGAACTCCCCCGATAGGGGGGGGGACAGGGATTAAAGTGCTAAGAAAAGTACTAATTGACACAAGCTAGTTGGGTCCAAAAACACATGTTTGATTATTAGAATTTATTAGGGTAATTATATATCTAACAAATCTATCTATTTCTCTTCTATCGATTCTATCTAACTATCAATCTATGTATATCTATCTATCCTATCTATCACTATCAATCTATCTTCTGTCCGGGATGTTTTGAGACAGCCACTTTGGGAATGTTAGTTGATTTAGACCCATTATGGCTTAAAAGCAGACTCTGCATCAACTATGTAATTTTCCATGGGAGTTTTGCCAGGGATCCCCCTCCAGCATGCAACAGTCCATGTGTTAGTACCCTTGAAACAACTTTTCCATCACTATTGTGGCCAGAAAGAGTCCTTGTAGGTTTTAAAGTTCGCCTGCCTATTGAATTCAATGGCGGTTCGCGCGGTTCGCGCGTTCGCGAACAATACCGGAAGTTCGAGTCCGCGGTTCGCGAACCGAAAATTTTAGTTATTATACATAATGTTCCCCAAACAGAGTTAGTGTCAATTGTGAATAGAATACAACTAGTGAGTCAAACTAGCAGTCATAATGTGTTTGGGTATTCAGATCGCCATAATTGTATAACATGCTGGCCGATCGTGGAAAATAAGTGTGTGTAACTCACCATGGTAACTGTAGTCATTGTTTCTGGGAACCACTGTCAATAGTGCTAGACGAGTGGGCAACCATGTAAACAATACCACATAAGAATAATATGTGTAAATATAAGACAATACTGCTTAATCTTATAAGTGCAAAACCAAAGTGCAGATAAATAAAGATGCAAAGTAACTTTAAAATAAACAAATATTAAAAATGAAGAATAAATTTAAAATAAAAGTGGGAATTGTTGCCTTAGCCTAATATGGTTATGGTAAGTAACTGCCTGCAATACAGTAAATATATGGAAAAATGGTATATACACAATAACTGATTCTAAAATAGCCCTATTTTGTAAAAAGGCATTTGTTCAGATAGTGTAATTGAGTAAGGAGTGTATTAAAGTCAAGGTGGAGTAATATTAGAACCCCAATTTGCACAGGGATAATTAATGCATATGATAAGATCTATCAGCCAAACTATCTGACCTAACATGTGCTTAAATTGCCCAGTAAGAAAGAATTGATCAATGTATATTCACATGTATCATGCCCCTTCTCTCTGCAGAACACAATCAGACCTTAAAGTCACCACCTGGTCCAAATTTGTAGACTATATATAGAGATATTCGTAGTAACTTATAACAGTAAATGTTAAGCCCATAGTACCCAGATCTGGAAAGATGCCATAATATACTTATAGTAAAGATGCCATAATATACATATAGTAAAGATCATGAATAGTATACATATAGTAAAAACCCTTCAGTATCAGCTCATTCAAAGACCACCAAAAGACTGGACCAGCCTGTATGTGTCCAAATATAACCAGCCTATCTAGGCTATAGAATTCCTCAGGGCTATCCATCAAGTCAACCCCTTCAACATAGAGGTGTATGTACCAGTGATGCCCCTATGTAGGGTGATCAGTGATATATACAAAAATTGGTTTGTATATATATATATATATATATATATATATATATATATATATATATGTGTATATATATAGATGTGTTTACATATATACACATGTACACAAAAATGTAGACAAACATATCAATATATATATATATATATATATATATAGAGAGAGAGAGAGAGAGAGAGAGATAGAGAGAGAGAGAGAGAGAGAAAATAACTCGTTGTGTAAATCATTTACAAATCTAGACAAGTCAGAAGACTTGCTTTAACCACAGAAACTCTCTCATTACACTGTTTCCAATGCAGCAAAGGATTCTGGGTGAGATATGCAAATGAGGTTCACAATGACTCACTTTTTTACTTCTAGCCTGCTTTTCAAGGCAGACTTCCCTTTACGCCATAGCATCGCTGCATTACACAGCTTCTAAGCTTAGCTAGGGGTAGTAAAGTGATTCAGACCAATCCCAGGACAGCTGTTTCGTGGTTATTGCCACTCATCAGCTGGGAGTAGGTTTAATCACTGGCAATAACCATGGGATTGGTCTGAATCACTGTACTACCCCTAGCTAAGCTTAGAAGCTGTGTAATGCAGCGCTCTTCAGTTCCAGAGTCCACGGTCTTCAGCTCCGTGGTCATCGATCTTCAACTCCTCCCGCTGCGCCGGCTGGTTCCTGGAAGAAGAAGAGGTCGCCGCTTGGAAGTAGACTTCACCGCCTAGAACAGGACCTTCTCCGCCGGTCTTCAGGACAGGTAAGGACCACTTGGGGGTTAGACTTAGGTTTTTTTAAGGGGGGGGGGTCGGGTGGGTTTTAGAGTAGGGGTGTGTGGGTGGTGGGTTGTAATGGGGGGGATTGTTCTTTTTTTTACAGGTAAAAGAGCTGATTACTTTGGGGCAATGCCCCGCAAAAGGCCCTTTTAAGGGCTGGTAATAGAGCTGATTACTTTTATAATTTAGTTTAGGGTAGGGAAAATTTATTATTTTGGGGGGCTTTTTTATTTTATTATGGGGCTTAGATTAGGTGTAATTAGCTTAAAATTCTTGTAATATTTTTTTATTTTTTGTAATTTAGTGGGGGTTTTTTTGTAATATAGTTTAGTTTATTTAATTGTATTTTAGTTTAGATAATTGTAGTTTATTTAATTAATTTATTGATAGTGTAGTGTTAGGTGTATTTGTAACTTAGGTTAGGCTTTATTTTACAGGTAATTTTGTAATTATTTTAACTAGGTAGCTATTAAATAGTTATTAACTATTTAATAGCTATTGTACCTAGTTAAAATAAATACAAAGTTACCTGTAAAATAAATATAAACCGTAAAATAGCTACAATGTAATTATTAATTATATTGTAGCTATTTTAGGGTTTATTTTATAGGTAAGTATTTAGTTTTAAATAGGAATAATTTAGTTAATAATATTAATATTATATAGATTTTCTTAAATAATAATTAAGTTAGGGGGTGTTAGGGTTAGACTTAGGTTTAGGGGGTAATATATTTTATGTACGTGGCGGCGGTGTAGGGGTATCAGATTAGGGGCTAATAAATTTAATATAGGTGGCAGCAGTGTAGGGGGATCAGATTAGGGGTTAATAAATTTAATATAGGTGGCGGCGGTGTAGGGGGATCAGATTAGGGGTTAATAAATTTAATATAGGTGGCGGCGGTGTAGGGGGATCAGATTAGGGGTTAATAAATTTAATATAGGTGGCAGCGGTGTAGGGGGATCAGATTAGGGGGTAATACATATAATATAGGTGGCGGCGGGGTCCGGGAGCGGCGGCTTAGGGGTTAATACATTTATTGTTAGGAGTGAGAGGGGGGATTGCGGATAGAGGGGTATACGTGTCGGGCTATTTTTAGGAGGCGTGTTAGACAGTTACGGGAGATTTAAGACTTTAGTTAGTTTTTTTAGGCGGCGGCAGTTTCTAAAGTACCGTAAGTCACTGGCTACTCCAGAAATTTGTACTTACGCTTATTTCTGGACATCGCTAGTTTGTCCGACTTACAGCACTTTAGCAACTGTCTTCACCGTATATGTGATAGCCCGATGTGCAAGGTGAAACTACGGGCGGCGCAGGTTTCCACGCTTGCACCGAAACCTGCACTGTATATCGGATCGCACCCCTGGTTTGAGAGTGCAGTCCCCTTCTGTGTTTTGAATATATCTAGGGTGATTACATAAGCCTGTGCACCCTTCACTTGTTCTCAGTTTGTTGGATTGAGAGCTTGCATTGTGTGGTTATTTGGGGACTCAGGTTTTGGAAGAGACCTTGACGTGGTGCCTGGGCTTGTCCCATTTGGCCAGATGCGGTGGCTAACTCTTCCATTTTGCTTTTAATCTTGGCTGTGAGCTTGTAAGTGAATGCTGAACTTTCTCTGTGTGCTGTGTATATATATATATATATATATATATATAGTCCATATATGCAAAGTGTAACAGCACCACAGCACAGTCTTACTTCTTAGAGGTGAAAAATTATTTTATTGAGGTACAACAACCATAAAAAGCGACGTTTCGGACCTACATGGTCCTTATTCATGCATAGTTAAAATACAACTGAACAAACATTTAAAAAGGGTATCAGAGCCAATCAGGGTTTAGTGCTGTGAACTAATTGGTTTAACTCATACCTGTCCAGGTATTGCAATTTGCTTTACTTAAGTGCCCCCTGGTGGCCCCAAAACACATAACATTTTAAAACAAAAGAATATCTTATAAAAACAAATACAAATCATAGTCCCTATTCAGACCATAAGGGTGTAAAGTATTCAAACGTTTAATCCACCATACTTCTTTTTGTTTTAACTTTAATTCCCTATTGCCCCCTCTTCTATGTATGGGAATATGGTCTATAATTTGAAAGCGGAGTTGGCTAACTGTGTGTCCCATTTGTGTAAAATGTGCAGAAACTGGTAATGACAAATCTTTAGATTTAATAGAGGCCTTATGTTGGCTGAACCTATCCCTGGCAGCCTGGGTGGTCTCGCCAATATAACAAAGCCCACATGGGCATTTAAGTAAATAGATTACATAATTGGTCTGGCATGTATATAATCCATTTATAGTGTATTGTTTCCTTTTATCATTTTGTGCCAGGTATTTACCTTTAATTATAGAGTTACATTGGGCGCAGTGCAGACAGGGATAACATCCCTTATTTGGTGTAGTTAGGTAGTTAACATTAGATGGTTTGATGGTACCTATATCGGCACAAACAATATTATCCCTAAGGTTTTTAACCCTTCTGTATGAGGGCATGGGGGGTAGTTTGAAAGATTCTACTTCTGGATTATATTTAGACAGTAAGTGCCAATATTTTCTTACTATTCTAAAAACATCACTACTCAGATCACTATACTCCATAGAAAAGACCAATCTGTTAGATCTACTTACTGTGCTGTTTTTAGGATGTTTTTTAGTTTGTTTTCTTTGTATTTCTTCAATACTCCTAGCTACTGTCTCTTCTGGATATCCTCTTTGGATAAATTTATTGCCCATAGATTTCAATCTTTCTGGCAATATCTCTTGGTCTTGAACTATTCTCTTTGTACGCAATAGCTGGCTCCTGGGTATAGATCTGAACACTGTTTCTGGATGGAAACTTTCATATCTTAGCAATGTATTCCTATCTGTTGGTTTGGTATAAAGATCAGTGCTCAGTTTTGTGCCTTGCTTATAGACAGTAGTATCAAGAAAGTTAACTTTTTGATGAGAATATGTAAGTGTAAATCTAATGCCCACCATGGAGGCATTAATGTCCTCAACAAACTGAATTAAGGACTCCAATGAGCCCCCCCATATGCCAAAAATATCATCTATATACCTTAGCCAGAGCTTACAGCTACTGATGAATGGCTGACTATTGTAGACAAATTTGTTCTCAAAACCACTCATGAACAAATTGGCATATGAGGGGGCTACATTGGAGCCCATTGCTGTCCCCCGTTTTTGCATATAATATGTGTCCTGAAAAAGGAAGTAATTACAGTACAATATCAATCTTAGCATGTCGTCAACAAAATCAATCTGAGATGGATTATATAGTTTGCTTTCACTTAAAAAACTTTTGACAGTAGTTAAACCAGCCTCATGTGGAATTGAAGTATAAAGATTTACCACATCAAGTGTAAAAATTAAACATGTATCCTCTATTTCAACTCCTGCAAGTTTTGTTAAAAAATCATTTGTGCCTTTAATGAATGATCTTTGCTGTTTGACTAAAGGAAAGAGGATTTTGTCTAAAAAAATTGAAGTGTTAGAGAACACAGAATCAGTACAAGCCACAATAGGGCGTCCAGGTGGATGTGTGAGGTTTTTATGTACCTTGGGCAATGTATAGAAAACTGGTGTTATTGGAAATTTGTTAAACAAAAATTCATAAATCTCTTTAGAGATAATATTGCGTCCCAAGGCTCTATCTAAAATCCCTCTAAGTTCACTTTGTATCTCTAAAAGGGGGTTGTGATCCAGTATTTCATAAACTCCCCCATCTGATAATTGTTGTAGAATTTCCTGGGTGTAATAATCAGTATCTAATATCACAATAGAACCGCCCTTATCGGCGTTTTTTATTGTGATGTTTTTATTACTTTTTAGGGTAGATATAGCCTCCCATTCCCCTTTAGTTAAATTGTGTTGTTTAGTATATGGTTGCAATTTTGCTTTCTTCACTAAATTAGCAACATCCTGTTGGACAAACTTAACAAAGGTTTCAATACCAGAGTTACTTGTAGGAGGTATAAATGAGGACTTTTTGTATAGATTCAACGTTTTTAGATTAAAGCAATCATTTTGCATTACTTCATTTATTGCATTTTGATCACACACATTGCAATAAATGAAGTAATGCAAAATGATTGCTTTAATCTAAAAACGTTGAATCTATACAAAAAGTCCTCATTTATACCTCCTACAAGTAACTCTGGTATTGAAACCTTTGTTAAGTTTGTCCAACAGGATGTTGCTAATTTAGTGAAGAAAGCAAAATTGCAACCATATACTAAACAACACAATTTAACTAAAGGGGAATGGGAGGCTATATCTACCCTAAAAAGTAATAAAAACATCACAATAAAAAACGCCGATAAGGGCGGTTCTATTGTGATATTAGATACTGATTATTACACCCAGGAAATTCTACAACAATTATCAGATGGGGGAGTTTATGAAATACTGGATCACAACCCCCTTGTAGAGATACAAAGTGAACTTAGAGGGATTTTAGATAGAGCCTTGGGACGCAATATTATCTCTAAAGAGATTTATGAATTTTTGTTTAACAAATTTCCAATAACACCAGTTTTCTATACATTGCCCAAGGTACATAAAAACCTCACACATCCACCTGGACGCCCTATTGTGGCTTGTACTGATTCTGTGTTCTCTAACACTTCAATTTTTTTAGACAAAATCCTCTTTCCTTTAGTCAAACAGCAAAGATCATTCATTAAAGACACAAATGATTTTTTAACAAAACTTGCAGGAGTTGAAATAGAGGATACATGTTTAATTTTTACACTTGATGTGGTAAATCTTTATACTTCAATTCCACATGAGGCTGGTTTAACTACTGTCAAAAGTTTTTTAAGTGAAAGCAAACTATATAATCCATCTCAGATTGATTTTGTTGACGACATGCTAAGATTGATATTGTACTGTAATTACTTCCTTTTTCAGGACACATATTATATGCAAAAACGGGGGACAGCAATGGGCTCCAATGTAGCCCCCTCATATGCCAATTTGTTCATGAGTGGTTTTGAGAACAAATTTGTCTACAATAGTCAGCCATTCATCAGTAGCTGTAAGCTCTGGCTAAGGTATATAGATGATATTTTTGGCATATGGGGGGGCTCATTGGAGTCCTTAATTCAGTTTGTTGAGGACATTAATGCCTCCATGGTGGGCATTAGATTTACACTTACATATTCTCATCAAAAAGTTAACTTTCTTGATACTACTGTCTATAAGCAAGGCACAAAACTGAGCACTGATCTTTATACCAAACCAACAGATAGGAATACATTGCTAAGATATGAAAGTTTCCATCCAGAAACAGTGTTCAGATCTATACCCAGGAGCCAGCTATTGCGTACAAAGAGAATAGTTCAAGACCAAGAGATATTGCCAGAAAGATTGAAATCTATGGGCAATAAATGTATCCAAAGAGGATATCCAGAAGAGACAGTAGCTAGGAGTATTGAAGAAATACAAAGAAAACAAACTAAAAAACATCCTAAAAACAGCACAGTAAGTAGATCTAACAGATTGGTCTTTTCTATGGAGTATAGTGATCTGAGTAGTGATGTTTTTAGAATAGTAAGAAAATATTGGCACTTACTGTCTAAATATAATCCAGAAGTAGAATCTTTCAAACTACCCCCCATGCCCTCATACAGAAGGGTTAAAAACCTTAGGGATAATATTGTTTGTGCCGATATAGGTACCATCAAACCATCTAATGTTAACTACCTAACTACACCAAATAAGGGATGTTATCCCTGTCTGCACTGCGCCCAATGTAACTCTATAATTAAAGGTAAATACCTGGCACAAAATGATAAAAGGAAACAATACACTATAAATGGATTATATACATGCCAGACCAATTATGTAATCTATTTACTTAAATGCCCATGTGGGCTTTGTTATATTGGCGAGACCACCCAGGCTGCCAGGGATAGGTTCAGCCAACATAAGGCCTCTATTAAATCTAAAGATTTGTCATTACCAGTTTCTGCACATTTTACACAAATGGGACACACAGTTAGCCAACTCCGCTTTCAAATTATAGACCATATTCCCATACATAGAAGAGGGGGCAATAGGGAATTAAAGTTAAAACAAAAAGAAGTATGGTGGATTAAACGTTTGAATACTTTACACCCTTATGGTCTGAATAGGGACTATGATTTGTATTTGTTTTTATAAGATATTCTTTTGTTTTAAAATGTTATGTGTTTTGGGGCCACCAGGGGGCACTTAAGTAAAGCAAATTGCAATACCTGGACAGGTATGAGTTAAACCAATTAGTTCACAGCACTAAACCCTGATTGGCTCTGATACCCTTTTTAAATGTTTGTTCAGTTGTATTTTAACTATGCATGAATAAGGACCATGTAGGTCCGAAACGTCGCTTTTTATGGTTGTTGTACCTCAATAAAATAATTTTTCACCTCTAAGAAGTAAGACTGTGCTGTGGTGCTGTTACACTTTGCATATATGGACTGTATCTTTTGGAGTGTGGCTGATACTCCACAGTAACGAGCACACAAGCTGGAAGCCAGTATTGAAACTTATGGTGCTGGGCTCTAACTATCTATTGTTTATATATATATATATATATATATATATATATATATATATATATATATATATATATATATATATATATATATGCCTGATGAAGCCCAATAGGAATTTAGGTTTTGGGTGAAACACGTGTCGTCTGTTTGTTCACGCCCACAGGAGCTCCGTGAGCATGGTGAATTGTTTGGTGGAGAGCGGTTTACCCCCATGAAGAAATGGCTTACCCTAGACCTGGTTTCTAGGACGAATAAAGCAAAGGCAGTGGTTAGCTCATCTACGGAATCCACCTGATTGTCTGGAAGCAGCACCGCGAATCTTGCCCCGGTAAAGTAGGCTCTGTATCACATGAAGCCCGCAGCGGAGGTAAGCGGATATATTGCTCCTAACACTGGATGTAAGGTGAGCTGTCATTAACCCACTGTGAAGGTACGGGGAAGTACCGCCCCACCATAACGGACTGTAGATTGTTTTCTGTTAAACCATGGACTGGCTATCCTGCATCTAACAACCTATGTATTGTGTTACCGCTATTGTCGACATACAGCTTGGCAATTAATCATCGAGCTTTTGCTTTGACACCTCTACACATATTTAATTGTTACTTGCATGCGAAGATCACAGCCGCCCTAAACTGGACTTAATGAATTCTGACAGAACCGCAGTTTGTTTTTGTTATTTGTTTGTCTATCTACTTGTTAGGTGTTCATCCCTTCAGTCGTAGTTTATGGTACAAGGCTCTAGGGATAGGACTTTTGTTATTCGAGTAGTTGAATAATAAACTTACATTGGTTGTGCATATTGCCCTTGTCTGCATCCTTTGATTGAATACACAGGTTACCGGAGGGTTGCTGTATATACTTGGTAGATGAGTGAGTGCTGGATTAAGGGTATTTTCTAACAATATTCTTTTCTTTAATTATATTTTCTAATTATTACCCCCTTGCACCGGAGTTGCAACCAACAATTTTTTGCACCTCTGTTACTCAACCACATTATTATTTCCCATATACAGCTGGTACTCTTACTATATATATATATATATATATATATATATATATATATATATATATATATATATATATATATATATATATATATATATATAATAAATAGATAGATACACTCTTTTTAGTCCTTTCCCCTCAAATACCTTACATAAAAAATCATTTTTATTGAATTTTAATATTTAATAATGTGTTACTTTACGTTACGTTTTAATATTTAATAATGTGTTACTTTACGTTATTTACTGTAAATAGCTTTCATTCCAATGTTTTTCACATAGTAGTAAATGTTCTTTGTATTTTAAAATAGTCCTATATATATCTTTATAGATCTATTCCTGTATAGATTCATATAGATATATAGGTATAGATATATATTTTACAAAAAAATAATTGTATATATATATATATATATATATAATATATATAATATATATATATATTAAAAAAAACGTCAAGGAAAGAAGAGGCACTCACAGGACTTAATTAACAATTTTTTATTAGTATTTCATCAACAAGGTTCTGTCAACGTTTCAGTCCTCACATGGACCTTTGTCAAGAGTTTTGAGGTAAGCTGAAAAAGCAGCGTTAACAGGTCCTAACGCTGCTTTTTAACGCCCGCTGGTATTACGAGTATTGCAGGTTTAGGGGCACCGCACACTTTTTTGGCCTTACTGCAAACCAACTTACGTAAGTTGCATTTAGTCTTTTTTCTATGGGACTTCCATAGCTCCGGTATTACGAGTTTGTCCTGGGAGGCCAAAAAGTGAGCGGTACACCCTACCCCATCAAGATTTGTACCACATTTTAAAGTCAGTAGTTATGAGTTTTACACTACAACACTGTAGCCTAAAACTCATAACTAAAGTGCTAAAAAGTACACTAACACCCATAAACTACCTATTGGCCCCTAAACCGAGGCCCTCCCGCATCACAAACACTGTAATACTATTTGTAACCCCTAATCTGCCACTCCGGACATCGCCGCAACTATAATAAACATATTAACCCCTAAACCGCTGAACTCCCACCTCGCAAACATTAGTTAAATAATATTAACCCCTAATCTGCTGCCCCCAACATCGCCAACACCTACATTATACTTATTAACCTCTAATCTTCCACTCCGAACATCGCCGCCATCTAAATTATATTTATTAACCACTAATCTCCCTCCCCCCAATGTCGCTGCAACCTACCTACATTTATTAACCCCTAATTTGCTGCCCCCAACGTTGCCGCAACTATTCCAAATTTATTAACCCCTAAACCTAAGTCTAAACCTAACCCTAACCCCCCTAACTTAAATATAATTGAAATAAAGCTAAATACAAATTACTATCATTAAAGGGTCAGTCTAGGCCAAAATAAACTTTCATGATTCAGATAGAGCATGTAATTTTAAACAATTTTCCAATTTACTTGTATCACCAATTTTGCTTTGTTCTCTTAGTATTCTTAGTTGAAAGCTTAACCTAGGAGGTTCATATGCTAATTTTTAGACCTTGAAGGCCACCTCTTTTCAGAATGCATTTTAACAGTTTTTCACCACTAGAGGGTGTTAGTTCACATATTTCATATAGATAACACTGTGCTTGTGCACGTGAAGTTATCTGGGAGCAGGCACTGATTGGCCAAACTGCAAGTCTGTCAAAAGAACTGATATAAAGGGGCAGTTTGCAGAGGCTTAGATACAAGATAATCACAGAGGTTAAAAGTATATTATTATAACTGTGTTGGTTATGCAAAACTTGGGAATGGGTAATAAAGGGATTATCTATCTTTTAAAACAATAAAAATTCTGGTGTAGACTGTCCCTTTAACTAAATTATTCCTATTTAAAACTAAATACTTACCTATAAAATAAACCCTAAGCTAGCTACAATATAACTAATAGTTACATTGTATCTATCTTAGGGTTTATTTTTATTTTACAGGCAAGTTTGTATTTATTTTAACTAGGTAGAATAGTTATTTAATAGTTATTAACTATTTACTAACTACCTAGCTAAAATAAATACAAATTTACCTGTAAAATAAAACCTAACCTAAGTTACACTAACACCTAACACTACACTACAATTAAATACATTCCCTACATTAAATACAATTAAATAAATTAAATAAAATTAGCTAAATTACCAAAAAAACAAACACTAAATTACAGAAAATAAAAAACAAATTACAAGATCTTTAAACTAATTACACGTAATCTAAGAGCCCTATCAAAATAAAAAAAGCCCACCCAAAATAAAAAAAAAACCCTAGCCTAAACTAAACTACCAATAGCCCTTAAAAGGGCCTTTTGCGGGGCATTGCCCCAAAGAAATCAGCTCTTTTACCTGTAAAAAAAAAATACACACAACCCCTCAACAGTAAAACCCACCACCCACACAACCAAACCCCCCAAATAAAAGCCTAACTAAAAAAAAGCTCCCCATTGCCCTGAAAAGGACATTTGGATGGGCATTGCCTTTAAAAGGGCATTTAGCTCTATTGCAGCCCAAAGCCCTAACCTAAAAAATAAACCCACCCAATACACCCTTAAAAAATCCTAACATTAACCCCAGAAGATTCACTTACCGGGAGAAGTCTTCATCCAAGAGGCAAGATGTCCTCAACGAAGCCGGCAGAAGTGGTCCTCCAGACGGGCAGAAGTGGTCCTCCAGACGGGCAGAAGTAGTCCTCCAGACGGGCAGAAGTCTTCATCCAGACGGCATCTTCTATTTTCATCCTTCCGATGCGGAGCGGCTCCATCTTCAAGACATCCGGCGCAGAGCATCCTCTTCAATCGACGGCTACTTTGGAATGAATGTACCTTTAAGTGATAGAATGAATGTACCTTTAAGCTGATAGAATTCTATAAGCCAATCGGAATTAAGGTAGAAAAAATCCTATTGGCTGATGCAATCAGCCAATAGAATTGAACTTCAATCCTATTGGCTGATCCAATCACCCAATAGGATTGAGCTTGCATTCTATTGACTGATTGGAACAGCCAATAGAATGCCAGCCCAATCCTATTGGCTGATTGCATCAGCCAATAGGATTTTATCTACCTTAATTCCGATTGGCTGATAGAATTCTATCAGCCAATCGGAATCTAAGGGACACCAGCTTGGATGACGTCACTTAAAGAAACATTCATTCCGAAGAAGCCGTTGATTGAAGAGGATGCTCTGCGCCGGATGTCTTGAAGATGGAGCTGATCCGCGTCGGAAGGATGAAGATAGAAGATGCCGTCTGGATGAAGACTACTGCCCGTCTGGAGGACCACTTCTGCCCATCTGGAGGACCACTTCTGCCGGCTTTGTTGAGGTCATCTTGCTGCTTGGATGAAGACTTCTCCTGGTAACTAAATCTTCAGGGGTTAGTCATTTTTTAAGGGTGTATTGGGTGGGTTTATTTTTTAGGTTAGGGCTTTGGGCTGCAATAGAGCTAAATGCCCTTTTAAGGGCAATGCCCATACAAATGCTCTTTTCAGGGCAATGGGGAGCTTAGGTTTTTTTAGTTAGGCTTTTATTTGGGGGGAATTTTTTTTTAAAGGTAAAAGAGCTGATTTATTTGGGGCATTGCCCTGCAAAAGGCCCTTTTAAGGGCTATTGGTAGTTTAGTTTAGGCTAGGGTTTTTTGTGGTTTTTTGGTGGGCTTTTTTATTTTGATAGGGCTCTTAGATTAGGTGTAATTAGTTTAAAGATCTTGTAATTTGTTTTTTTATTTTCTGTAATTTAGTGTTTGTTTTTTTTGGTAATTTAGCTAATTTTATTTAATTGTATTTAATTTAGGTAATTTATTTAATTGTAGTGTAGTGTTAGGTGTTAGTGTAACTTAGGTTAGGTTTTATTTTACAGGTAAATTTGTATTTATTTTAACTAGGTAGTTAGTAAATAGTTAATAACTATTTAGTAACTATTCTACCTAGTTAAAATAAATACAAACTTGCCTGTAAAATAAAAATAAACCCTAAGCTAGATACAATGTAACTATTAGTTATATTGTAGCTAGCTTAGGGTTTATTTTATATTAAGTATTTAGTTTTAAAGGGACAGTAAACACCAGAATTTTTGTTGTTTAAAAAGGTAGATAATCCCTTTATTACCCATTCCCCAATTTTGCATAACCAACACAGTTATAATAATATACTTTTTACCTCTGTGATTACCTTGTATCTATGCCTCTGCAAACTGCCCCCTTATTTCAGTTCTTTTGACAGACATGCATTTTTAGCCAATCAGTGCTTGCTCTTAGGAGCTTCACGTGCCGGAGCTTAATGTTATCTATATGAAACACATGAACTAACGCCCTCTAGTGGTGAAAAACTGTCAAAATGCTTTCCGATTAGAGGCAATCTTCAAGGTCTAAGAAATAAGCACATGATCCTCCTAGATTTAGCTTTCAACTAAGAATACCAAGTGAACAAAGCAAAATTGGTAACAAAAGTAAATTGGAAAGTTGTTTAAAATTGCATGCCCTATTTAAATCATGAAATATTTTTTTTTACTTTACTGTCCCTTTAAATAGGAATAATTTAGTTAATGTTAGGAATGTTATTTAGATTTATTTAAATTATATTTAAGTTAGGTGGTGCTAGGGTTAGGGTTAGACAGGTTTAGGGGTTAATAAATTTAGAATAGTGGTGGCGACATTGGGGGTGGCAGATTAGGGGTTAATAAATGTAGGTAGGTTGCAGCGACATTGGGGGAGGGAGATTAGGGGTTAATAATTATAATGTAGGTGTCAGAGATGTTGGGGGCAGCAGATTAGCGGTTCATAAGTATAATGTAGGTGGTGGCGATGTCCTGAGAGGAAGATTAGGGGTTAATAAATATAATGTAGGTGTCGGCGATGTCGGGGGTGGCAGATTAGGGGCAAACCGCCATTGACTACAATAGGCAGGCGAACTTTAAAACCAAAAGGTACTCTTTCTGGCCACAATAGTGATGGAAAAATTGTTTCAAGGGGACTAACACCTGGAATGTGGCATGACGGAGGGGGATCCATGGCAAAACTCCCACGGAAAATTACATAGTTGATGCAGAGTCTGGTTTTAAGCCATAAAGGGCATAAATCACCTAACATTCCTAAATTGTTTGGAATAACGTGCTTTAAAACATCAGGTATGATGTTGTATCGATCAGGTAGTGTAAGGGTTATGCCCGCTTCACAGTGACAGACCAAACTCCCTGTGTAACGCACCGCAAACAACCACAAACAGTCCATTTGCACAACCACGAGATAGATAGATTTGATAGATAGATACATAGATTACATAGATCAATAGATGCAATATACATTTGATAGATACGATTGATAGATAGATTTGGAACTGAGGAAGTAGGCACAGTATATGCTGTGAGCCTGACACACAGGCTGGCAGTGGCAGGCTGGCCTGGCAACTAAAATTAGATTACACTAGCAGAGTGATGTAAAAGTTTTTTTTTTTTTTAAATTTACACTAAAGTTACACCAGATATGACTGGTGGTGGCACTGAGGAAGTAGAAACAGTATATGCTGTGAGCCTGACACACAGGCTGGCAGTGGCAGGCTGGCCTGGCAACTGAAATTAGATTACACTAGCAGACTGATGGAAAAGGTTTTTTTTAAAAAATTTACACTAATGTTACACCAGATATGAGTCGTGGCACTGAGCAAGTAGGCACAGTATATGCTATGAGCCTGACACACAGGCTGGCAGTGGCAGGCTGGCCTGGCAACTGAAATTAGATTACACTAGCAGACTGATGTAAAAGTTTTTTTTTTTTAAAAAATTACACTAATGTTACACCAGATATGACTGGTGGTGGCACTGAGGAAGTAGGCACAGTATATGCTGTGAGCCTGACACACAGGCTGGCCTGGCAACTGAAATTAGATTACACTAGCAGACTGATGTAAAAGTTTTTATTAAAAAAATGTACAGTAATGTTACACCAGATATGACTGGTGGTGGCACTGAGGAAGTAGTCACAGTATATGCTGTGAGCTGGACACACAGGCTGGCAGTGGCAGGCTGGCCTGGAAACTGAAATTAGATTACACTAGCAGACTGATGTAAAAGTATTTTTTTTAAAAATTTTACACTAATGTTACACCAGATATGACTGGTGGTGGCACTCAGGAAGTAGGCACAGTATATGCTGTGAGCCTGACACACAGGCTGGCAGTGGCAGGCTGGCCTGGCAACTGAAATTATATTACACTAGCAGACTGATGTAAAAGTTTTTTTTAAAAAAAATTTACACTAATGTTACACCAGATATTACTGGTGGCACTGAGGAAGTAGGCACAGTATATGCTGTGAGCCTGACACACAGGCTGGCAGTGGTAGGCTGGCCTGGCAACTGAAATTAGATTACTCTAGCAGACTGATGTAAAAGTTTTTTTAAAAAAAATTACACTAATGTTACACCAGATATGATTGGTGGCACTGAGCAAGTAGGCACAGTATATGCTGTGAGCCTGACACACAGGCTGGCAGTGGCAGGCTGGCCTGGCAACTGAAATTAGATTACACTAGCAGACTGATGTAAAAGTTTTTTTTTTTTTAAAAATTACACTAATGTTACACCAGATATGACTGGTGGTGGCACTGAGGAAGTAGGCACAGTATATGCTGTGAGCCTGACACACAGGCTGGCCTGGCAACTGAAATTAGATTACACTAGCAGACTGATGTAAAAGTTTTTATTAAAAAAATGTACAGTAATGTTACACCAGATATGACTGGTGGTGGCACTGAGGAAGTAGTCACAGTATATGCTGTGAGCTGGACACACAGGCTGGCAGTGGCAGGCTGGCCTGGAAACTGAAATTAGATTACACTAGCAGACTGATGTAAAAGTATTTTTTTAAAAAATTTTACACTAATGTTACACCAGATATGACTGGTGGTGGCACTCAGGAAGTAGGCACAGTATATGCTGTGAGCCTGACACACAGGCTGGCAGTGGCAGGCTGGCCTGGCAACTGAAATTATATTACACTAGCAGACTGATGTAAAAGTTTTTTTTAAAAAAAATTTACACTAATGTTACACCAGATATTACTGGTGGCACTGAGGAAGTAGGCACAGTATATGCTGTGAGCCTGACACACAGGCTGGCAGTGGTAGGCTGGCCTGGCAACTGAAATTAGATTACTCTAGCAGACTGATGTAAAAGTTTTTTTAAAAAAAATTACACTAATGTTACACCAGATATGATTGGTGGCACTGAGCAAGTAGGCACAGTATATGCTGTGAGCCTGACACACAGGCTGGCAGTGGCAGGCTGGCCTGGCAACTGAAATTAGATTACACTAGCAGACTTATGGAAAAGGTTTTTTAAAAAAAATTTACACTAATGTTACACCAGATATGAGTCGTGGCACTGAGCAAGTAGGCACAGTATATGCTATGAGCCTGACACACAGGCTGGCAGTGGCAGGCTGGCCTGGCAACTGAAATTAGATTACACTAGCAGACTGATGTAAAAGTTTTTTTTAAAAAAACAATTACACTAATGTTACACCAGATATGACTGGTGGTGGCACTGAGGAAGTAGGCACAGTATATGCTGTGAGCCTGACACACAGGCTGGCCTGGCAACTGAAATTAGATTACACTAGCAGACTGATGAAAAAGTTTTTTTTTTTTTTTTTTAAATTACACTAATGTTACACCAGATATGACTGGTGGTGGCACTGAGGAAGTAGGCACAGTATATGCTGTGTGAGCCTGACACACAGGCTGGCCTGGCAACTGAAATTAGATTACACTAGCAGACTGATGAAAAAGTTTTTTTTTTTTTTTTTTAAATTACACTAATGTTACACCAGATATGACTGGTGGTGGCACTGAGGAAGTAGGCACAGTATATGCTGTGTGAGCCTGACACACAGGCTGGCCTGGCAACTGAAATTAGATTACACTAGCAGACTGATGTAAAAGTTTTTTTTAAAAAAAAATTACACTAATGTTACACCAGATATGAGTGGTGGCACTGAGGAAGTAGGCACAGTATATGCTGTGAGCCTGACACACAGGCTGGCAGTGGTAGGCTGGCCTGGCAACTGAAATTAGATTACTCTAGCAGACTGATGTAAAAGTTTTTTTTAAAAAAATTACACTAATGTTACACCAGATATGATTGGTGGCACTGAGCAAGTAGGCACAGTATATGCTGTGAGCCTGACACACAGGCTGGCAGTGGCAGGCTGGCCTGGCAACTGAAATTAGATTACACTAGCAGACTGATGTAAAAGTTTTTTTTTAAAAAAATTACACTAATGTTACACCAGATATGACTGGTGGTGGCACTGAGGAAGTAGGCACAGTATATGCTGTGAGCCTGACACACAGGCTGGCAGTGTCAGGCTGGCCTGCTGGCAACTGAAATTAGATTACACTAGCAGACTGATGTAAAAAAAAATTTTTTTTTACATTTACACTAATTTTACACCAGAGTGGTGGCACTGAGCAATTAGGCACAGTATATGCTGTGAGCCTGACACACGCTGACAGGCAGGCAAATGCAATTAGATTACAAAGAAAAAAAACAAACAAAAAAACAACTGATGTTCTAGTCCTAAAAAGGGCTTTTTGGGGTGCTGTCCTTACAGCAGAGATCAGATGAGTCCTTTAGGACTGTAGTGGACACTGAATACACTAGCCTAGCTATCAATTTCCCTATAAAATCATCATCAGCAGCACTATCCCTCCTCTCACTAAGAATGCAGGATCAGAATGAATCTAAAATGGCTGCTGCCCAGGAGCTGGGAGGGTCTGGGAGGGAGTGTCTGCTGCTGATTGGCTGAAATGTGTCTGCAGACTGTGAGATACAGGGTCAAAGTTTACTCAATGATGACGAATAGGGGCGGATCGAAAAATTGCATATGTTCGCCCGCCGCGGCGAACGCGAACAAGCTATGTTCGCAACATCACTATTTATAAGTGTAAGGTTAGGGGTGTTTAGTCTCGGGGTTCATGTTAGAGTGTTAGGTGTAAACATACATTTTGTTTCCCCATAGGAATCAATGGGGCTGCGTTACTGAGTTTTATGCTGCTTTTTTGCAGGTGTTAGACTTTTTCTCAGCCGGCTCACCCCATTGATGTCTATGGGGAAATCGTGCACGAGCACGTACAACCAGCTCACCGCTCACTTAAGCAGCGCTGGTATTGGAGTGCGGTATGGAGCACAATTTTGCTCTACGCTCACTTCTTGCCTTTTAACGCCAGATTTGTAAAAACCTGTAATACCAGCGCTGTAGGAAAGTGAGCGGTGAGAAAAAATTGCACATTAGCCCCGCACAGCTCATAACGCAAAACTCGTAATCTAGACGATAGTTAGTACCCCCTAATGAAGAACAACACATCTAAAGGGTTATTACCACATGCAATAAAAACCGAGTGACTTCACTATACATATGTAAATAAGTATCTGGATATATGTCTGAGTGAATTTCTATATATAAATTCACTCAGATATATATCTAGGTACTTATTTACATATGTATAGTCACTCTGTTTTTATTGCATGTGGTTGTAACCCTTTAGATGTGTTGTTCTTTATTAAGGGGTACTGACTATCACCTAGATTACAAGTTTTGCATTAGAGGCTGTGTGGTGCTAACGAGCAGTTTATGCTCACCGCTCACTTACCTGCAGCGCTGGTATTACAGGTTTTTACAACCCAGACAAGAAGTGAGCGTTGAGCAAAATTTTGCTCCTTACCGCACTCCAATACCAGCGCTGCTTACGTTAGCGGTTAGCTGATGTAACGTGCTCGTGCTTGATTTCCCCATTGGAATCAACGGGGAGAGCCGACTGAAAAAAAGTCTAACACCTGCCAAAAAGCAGCGTAAAGCTCCTTAACGCAGCCCCATTGAATCCTATGGGGAAATACATTTTATGTCTGCACCTAACACCCTAACATGAACCCAAATCTAAACTCCCCTAATCTTACACTTATTAACCCCTAATCTGCCTCCCCCGACATCGTCGCAACCTACATTATATTATTAACCCCTAATCTGCCACTCCGGACACCACCGCCACTTACATTATACTTATTAATCCCTAATCTGCTGCCCCCAACATCGCCGACACCTACATTATATTTATTAACCCCTAATCTGTCGCCCCCAATGTTGCCGCCACCTACCTACATTTATTAACCCCTAATCTGCAGACCCCAACGTCGCTGCCACTATAATAAACATTTTAACCCCTAAACCTAAGTCTAACCCTAACCCCCCCTAACTTAAGTATAATTTAAATAAATCTAAATAAAATTACTATAATTAACTTAATTATTCCTATTTAAAACTAAATACTTACCTACAAAATAAACCCTAAGCTAGCTACAATATAACGAATAGTTACATTGTAGCTAGTTTAGGGTTTATTTTATATTTTCAGGCAAGATTGTATTTATTTTAACTAGGTAGAATAGTTATTAAATAGTTATTAACTATTTAATAAACTACCTAGCTAAAATAAATACAAAAGTACCTGTAAAATAAAACCTAACCTAAGTTACAATTACACCTAATACTACAATACAATTAAATTAATTCCTTACATTAAATACAATTAAATACAATTAGATAAAGTACAAAAAAAACAAACACTAAATTACAGAAAATAATAAACAAATTACAAGATTTTTAAACAAATTACACCTAATCTAATCCCCCTAACAAAATAAAAAAGCATCCTCTTCTTTCCACAGCGACTGAAGAATGAAGGTTCCTTTAAGTGACGTCATCCAAGATGGCGTCCCTTAGATTCCGATTGGCTGATAGAATTCTATCAGCCAATCGGAATTAAGGTAGGAAAAATTCTATTGGCTGATGCAATCAGCCAATAGGATTGAGCTGGCATTCTATTGGTTGTTCCAATCAGCCAATAGAATGCCAATAGCCAATAGAATTGAAGGGACACCATCTTGGATGACGTCACTTAAAGGAACATTCATTCTTCAGTCGCCGTGGAAAGAAGAGGATGCTCCGTGTCGGATGTCTTGAAGATAGACCCGCTCCGTGCCGGATGGATGAAGATAGAAGATGCCGTCTTGATGAAGACTTCTGCCCGTTTGGAGGACCACTTCTGCCCGTCTGGAGGACCACTTCTGCTGGATTTGTTGAGGACTTTGGCCTGGTTGGATGAAGACTTCTCCCGGTAAGATGATCTTCAAGGGGTTAATGTTAGGTTTTTTTAAAGGGGTATTAGGGGGGTTTTAGAGTAGGGATGGTTGTGTGGGTGGTGGGTTTTAATGTTGGGGGAGATTTGTAATTTTTTTTACAGGTATAAGAACTGATTACTTTGGGGCAATGCCCCGCAAAGGGCCCTTTTAAGGGCTATTTGTAATTTAGTGTAGGGTAGGGCTTTTTTATTTTGGGGGGGGGATTTTTATTTTGTTAGGGGGATTAGATTAGGTGTAATTAGTTTAAAAATCTAGTAATTTGTGTATTATTTTGTGTAATTTAGTGGGGTTTTTTTTTGTACTTTAGCTAATTTTATTTAATTGTATTTAATTGTATATAATTTAGGGAATTAATTTAATTATAGTGTAGTGTAAGGTGTTATTGTAACTTAGGTTAGGTTTTATTTTACAGGTACTTTTGTATTTATTTTAGCTAGGTAGTTATTAAATAGTTAATAACTATTTAGTAACTATTCTACCAAGTTAAAATAAATACAAACTTGCCAGTAAAATAAAAATAAACCCTAAGCTAGCTACAATGTAACTATTAGTTATATTGTAGCTAGCTTAGGGTTTATTTTATAGGTAAGTATTTAGTTTTAGATAGGAATAATTTAGTTAATTATAGTAATTTTATTTAGATTTATTTAAATTATATTTAAGTTAGGGGGGGTTAGGGTAAGGGTTAGACTTAGATTTAGGGGTTAATAACTTTAGTATAGTGGCGGCGACGTTGGGGGCAGCAGATTAGGGGTTAATAATATGTAAACTAATGTTTGCAAGGCGGGAGTGCTGCAGTTTAGGGGTTAATATATTTATTATAGTGGCGGCGATGTCCGGTTCGGCAGATTAGGGGTTAAACTATTTATTTTAGTGTTTGCGATGCGGCAGGGCCTCGGTTTAGGGGTTAATAGGTAGTTTATGGGTGTTAGTGTACTTTTTAGCACTTTAGTTAAGAGTTTTATGCTACAGCGTTGTACCATAAAACTCTTAACTACTGACTTTAAAATGCGGTACCAGTTTTGACAGGAGAGGGTCTACCGCTCACTTTTTGGCAGACTCGAAATACCGGCGCTATGCAAGTCCCATTGAAAAAAGAGGATACGCAATTTACGTAAGTGGATTTGCGGTATTTCCAAGTCTGGTTAAAAAAGTGAGCGATACACCTGTACCTTCAAGACTCGTAATACCAGCGGGCGCTAAAAAGCAGCATTGGGACCGGCCAACACTGCTTTTTAAGCCTAACGCACAACTCGTAATCTAGCCGTATATTTTTAATTTTTTAACCCTTTATTACAAACTGTCTTGACAAAGGTCCCTGTGAGGACCGAAACGTTGACTGAACCTTGTTAATGAAATACTAATAAAAAATTGTTAATTAAGTCCTGTGAGTGCCTCTTCTTTCCTTGAAGTTTCTACCTATCTACCTTAAAGAGACCCCAGGCAATTCACCTGTACAGTGAGTGCTTGGAACCCAGAACTATATAAATAAATATATTTAAAGATAAAAAGAACCTTTTCTAACATTGGAATGTAAAATATGAATAACTTACTTTAGGTTTAGCATGGTTGGTCTTTTAGGGTGTCGGCTTGGCACAAAAGCGTTATTTTTTTAACAGCTCCAATGAAGTCTACGGGGAGAAGAAGTTGATACAATTGCAATATCTGAAATCCTAAATTTAGTGCATGTCGGGTTTTGCTTGTGCACAATTTTCTTTTTTATTGCAAAATGCGCGTTAACCCGCACGGTGTTTTTGCGCAAGCTAAAAATGTCTGCATATGCATATCTGACCCATATGCTGTTACATGTTCCCTCACTCTATGTAATAACACTGCATTTTTAAAGGGACAGTAAAGTCAAAATTAAACTTTCATGATTCAGATAGTGCATGCGATTTTAAACAACTTTCCAATTGACTATTATCATTAAATTTGCTTTGTTCCCTTGGTGGTATTTTTAAAAAGCTAAACCTAGGTAAGCTCAAACTGATTTCTAAACGGTTGAAAACCGCCTCTTAGCATTTTGAAAGTTGTTCACAGTTAGACACTAGACAGTACTAGTCCATGTGGGTCATATAGATAACATTGGCTAAATTGCATGTCTGTCAAAAGCACTGAAATAAGGGGGCAGTCTGCAGAGGCTTAGATACAAGGTAATCACAGAGGTAAATCATATATTAATATAACTGTGTTGGTTATGCAAAACTGGTGAATAGGTAATAAAGAGAAAATCTATCTTTATAAACAATAACATTTCTGTTGTAGACTGTTCCTTTAAAGGAATTATTCAATCTGTGTAAGCACCGTTCACAACCAACTCAAGTAGAGGTCACATGAGAGACTATAAACCCTGAGATGCAGAAATGTGTAAGGCAGAGCTTTCCAAACTTTTCATGTTGGCTACACACTTTTTTGAGCTACATCGTTTTGCAACACAGTAATTTAGTTGTACTAGCAAACAGGAGGTTAAACTAACTTGTTTTAAGAGATACGGCACATACATAAATATGTAATGTATTTACAAGTAACAGTATGTATGTGCAAGAATTAAAAAAGAACACCAATAGCTACTTACTATTTTAATGGGCTGAGGTTGATGGGATGAAAATAGTTTCTGAATATTTGGTGGAATATTAGATAAAGACACTCGCATTTCATCATCAAGCATTTTTTTTTCCACTTCCTATCCATATATCAAGAGCAGGAGCAGCAATGCACTACTGGGAGCTAGCTGCAAATAAAAACAAAAACACTTTAAGCTGCTGCCCTCAGAGCTCTGCGAGACCGACTGACTACTGCCGGAAAGTCGGAAACCAAAAAGAACATTTAAAAATAATTTTAAATAAAAAAAAAAAAATTGTGCTAATGCAGGGACACACCTACACACTGCCGCCGACACACTAAGGTGTCACGGCACACAGTTTGGAAAGCATTGGTGTAAGGAGTAGGGATGGGAGAATGTTTTGCAACAATCTAAAAATTAAACACATTTAAAAAAAAAAATTAAACACATTTTAACACATTCATTCATTTGTTTTGAATGTTTTGCAAAATTCTACCATTTGCTCAATGTAATAGTATTTCTAATGCTCTCTTTAAATGTAATATTCAAAGTAGGCAATATTCGAAATAGAAATATTGAAATTGACATATTTGTATCTAATATGTATCAGTTTACTAAATTCCCTATTACATGAACTATTGAGCTTCTGAATATTGTTTGTTAAATTGAATGTTACTCAACAATGTGGATATTCAATCTAATTATGAACATTTGAAAATGAAAGTAACATTCGAAACCCAGAAATAACATTTGATTACAGAATTTTAATGGATTTTCCTTCTTATCAACATCTGATTGTCTAAAACGAATGTCCACAGGACTATTCATGCTAACAAACAAATTGTACTTTCAGCATATTCGCCCAGAGGGATAAAATTTTAACAGGCTATTTTTAATGCTTGTGGGATATTCGTCTATCAGACCGAACTCGGCCAGTAGTCTTGTTATCCCGGCGTCGAGCCGGAAAGATATGGAATATCCCAGAGCAGAGAAAGTTAGTAAGATGAGGAAGGTGGCACTCACCACAGGCAGGGCAGTCCCCAGCGACAACGGCAGAGCGGTCCAAGGGCAAACCAGTAGAATGGTCAGGCAGGCAGGATTAGGCAACAGTAAAGCAGTCCAAGGGCACACCACTAGAATGTTCAGGCAGGCAGGGTTTGGCAACAAAGAGGCAATCCAGAACAACAGGGGTTAATAAGCAGAGCAGACAGACAGGCAGGGTTCAGCAGCAGTATATCAATCCAGGAGTTAGGGGTTAAGAGGCAGAGTAGTCAGACAGGCAGAGTTCAGCAACAATAATCAATCGAGCAATTTTAGGGGTTAAGAGGCAGAGTAATCAGACAGGCAGATTTCAGCAGCAATAATCAATAAGGCAGTAAGAATAGTACAATCTATCACACCCAGTAGCACACAAAGTAACACCTATACTTGGGCAGTGATAGATCATACTAGGATTACTTAAATATGCGTAGGATTCGTGCCACAGCGTGTGACCGGCATCAGAGAGGGAGATTAGCGTGCGGCGATGAAGTCAGCGCCGCACGCATCCAGACCCGACACAGCCTTAGGCAATGAGAAAGGAAGGAGACGCTGCACCCCTAGCAACGGCTAGAGTGGCGCGGCGTGACACTATTTAATCAATGGAGCAAACGAATCAGTGAGAGCGATATCCAAACACATTAGATATTAATCATAATCTATTAGTAGCCAGATTTTACATTACTTTCCAATTTGCAAAAAATCCAGCTGAACTGATAAAGTGTTGGTAAGTTTAAGTATATTGCTCACGTTTCTATGCCAATCAAGTATTCAAACCACAAACTTTAAAAAAAAGATATTTAGAAAATAATAAAAATATAGATTTTATATTCTCCAAATTACGGGTGCTTCCTCTACCCCTGTTCTAAAATAAGTTGTATACCATAAAAATGCGGGACCTACATCACTTCCGGTGACGTGAAATCAGCTGTTGGAGGTTTGTGGGTCACACTGCGCCCAACCTCCTCCAAACAGCTGTTTAAGGGGACTTATTTTAGAACAACGGGTTGAGGAATTCTATGGCCCGTAATCTTCAATGCGCATGCACGAACAATTACGCACATGCACACACGGCCCTACTCCTCACTGATCAGATACAAGGCACTAGCGGCACACTGGAAACACCACCCTATTGGTTGTCAAGACAGGGACTTCACAGACACACGGACCAATCAGATAATGCAGTAACGCTTTTTTCCTATGCATTATCTGATCGGCCCGTAGTCCGTTTGATTTGCCCACCCATTCAATTTCCAAATTTGTCCATTGCGCACCGCCGACTTGCGGTGCCCGGGGGGGGTGCTTATTTAATCCTTATATTTGTATATATTTTTTTTAATCAAGCTATGGCAGTGCGTGCATGCACAGTGAAGGCAATTAGCCTCTATAAATTATGGACCCTCTGATAAGAATAGGGCCGTGTGCGCATGCACGGCATTATTTGTGCCTGCGCAATACAGATTACAGGCCATATAATTCCTTGACCCGTTGCGTAGTTTTAATCAGCTGTTTTAAAGAGGTTGGGCCTCTTGCACATGCACAGTGAGCACCACACACCACCAGCAGCTGTTTCACGTCACCTGAAGTGACATAGGTACCGCATTCTTATACGGGATACAACTTATTTTAGAACACCCATCTTTTTACTTTTTCTTCAGTTTGGTGACGTTGAAAGTAGTCCCACCCTAGGTAAGCATAAATTATGTTTGCGAATAGGTAGTCCTTGCGCCTCTCTCTCTATTACTTTTTTTTTAAAGAGGTACCATAAGGCACACAATTTGATTGGATGCTACATCTAGTAAAAATAAAGCACTCAAGGGAGAGGTGGAAGTCTGTTAGGTAAGACAAGGAACTTATCACAATATATATCTGCACTATGGCACAAAATTAGTAAGTCTTGATGAATGAACATGGCAATAAAAAGCAACAAAGTTTTCATTTTCAGCTTCCACAGTGACAACGTTTACCATCACTTTAAAACCAATTTTTATTGATATATGATTAAAGAAAACAACAACAAAAAAATACAAAGGCATAGTATCATCGTTAGGGTGATTGTCTAACTCGTTTCGGCTGACATCTGTTTTCAAAGACAATTCTCATATTAACTACTTACTTTTTGGTATATGGAAAAAAAAATGATTTTTCAATTTTAAAATGGATTTTTTTCAATGTGAAAGTATTTGAATATGCTCAGTTCCCAAACTAGTAAACAATGCTCTAGTGTCACAGACATTCATGAGATTGCTGAGGAGCCTTGTTGTAAAAGGAAGATAATCTACCAGATTCCTTGAATATAGTTGCATGATGTGCCCAGCAGATGATATCTTGTACAGTAAATGGAAATCACTACCAATGCAGAAAACAAACTTCAATTACAACTGCAGCACTTAGGAAACAAGCTTAAAAATGTCTAGATTACAAGTGGAGCAGTTAACTCCACTAGAAGTAAGCTTTGTTTTGCGTCGGGTAATGCGCAAATTACAAGTTGAAATTAAAAAATGTACGCACACGTGTTAACTCTATGTGCGCAAAAAGCAAACGTGTAAACGTGTTCCCCCACTATGGAGGGCAAAAAATTTGAAAAAATCTAACACTGATACTCTCGTGCAAACTAGATCACATTTTTTTAAGTGTGTTAACCAGACATGAAATATTAATATAACACATTCCGATGTTCTTCCCATAGTAGAAAAAGTTATATTTAATTATAAATACATATGTTCTAGTATGCTTAAAGGGATATGAAACCCAAAATTGTTCTTTCATGATTCAGATAGAGAATATAATTTTAAACAACATTCCATTGTACTTCAATTATTTAATTTGCTTCAGTCATTAGATATCCTTTGTTGAATAAATAGCAATGCACATGGGTGAGCCAATCACACGAGGCATCTATGTGCAGCCACCAATCAGCAGCTTCTGAGTCTATTTTTATATCATTTTCTACAAAAAATATAAAGATATTGAGGCAAATTAGATAATAGAAGTAAATTGGAAAGTTGTTTAAATTGTGTTTCATATCATTTTAAGAGGCACGGTCGGAATTTTTCACCTACACCTTGGTCCAGCATGCGGAGTTCTTTTTTGCTAGAGCTGGCCCATTTTTGGTACAGAACCTGGGTTGCACTTGCTTATTAGTGGCTAAATGTAACCACCAATCAGCAAGCACTACCCAGGTGCTGAACCAAAAATAGGCCGGATCCTTAGCTTATATACATACTTTTTCAAAATAAAGATACCAAGAGAACGAAGAAAAATTTATAATAGGAGTAAATTAGAAAGTTGCTTAAAATTGTTGCTCTATCTGAATCATGAAAGAAAAAATGTGGGTTACATTAGTTTTTTTGTATATATTAGTTTCTATTGTTTTAATTAATTTGTTTGTATTTTGAAGATGTTTTTCTGATGGTGCTCGGACAAAATTCCGACGGACAAAATGCCGAAACACATTCGTCCGTCAGACATATGTCCTATATACACTGCTTCCGACTGCACGCCGAACAGCACAATCACGCAATCACGTAATTGCATAATTGTCATCAGTATAAAAGCGAAACATTTAAATATATATTGTGGCTACTGAGGTAAAAAAAACAACACAAACACTTAAATAAATAAATTTAAAAAAAACATCAAATTAAAAAAATGGAGTTCATAAAGACGTGTAAAGGAGGAAGAAAAATGTTATATGAAGGTTATGCATACATTGTAGACAAAAAAAAAGAAAATGTCACATATTGGAGATGTGAAAAAAAAGGTTTTTGTGGAGGAAGGCTAAAAACCATTAATGATATAATTGAAAAAGATGCATCAAATCATTCACATCCACCTAATGCAGCAAGAATTTTATCTATGAAAACAATTGAAAAAATAAAAGAAGTTGCTAAAAATTCAGAAGAAGTAACATCAAGCATAATACAAAATTGCACATCTAATTTCCCCCTTGAAGCAGCAGGAGCTCTACCTAAAAAAGAAACTCTTGGCAGAATGGTACGTCGACATCGAACAACACCAAATGGAAACATTTTAAATGATGATTTAAGAAAAACAACCAGAGGAGAAAATTTCATCATGCACGAAAGTGAAAATTTAATCATTCTGTCTACTAAAAAAAATGTAGATCTTCTTTCAAAAAAACAACACTGGCTCTGTGACGGAACATTTGACTCAGCTCCTTTAGGTTTTCAGTTGTATACAATACATGTTTTAATAGAAGATAACCATACCATACCATTAGTATACTGCATATCAAAAAATAAAAATCAGGAAACTTATAATTTAATTTTTAGTATTATAAAAGAAAAAAATCCAGATATCAATCCTATATCAATTACTGTAGATTTTGAAAGAGCAGCAATAAATTGCATGACAAATTTTTTACAAAATACAATAATTTATGGATGCTTTTTCCATTTTTCCCAATGCCTGTGGAGAAAAATACAATCTTTGGGCTTAAAAATATGGTATAATAATGAAAAAAATGCTCTGATCATAAAATGCTTAGAAGCATTAGCATTTGTGCCAGTGGAAGATGTAGTTGAAACATTTAATGACTTTGTAAAATCAATAGAAAAACAAAACAGTAACATTTTATCTGAATTTTTAAATTATTTTGAAAAAACCTGGATTGGCGAACTACAAGAAGGTACAAGAAGAAAACCTACTTTCGATATTACGATGTGGAACACTTTTGAAAGAACAAAACTAGGGTTACCTAGAACAAACAACTCTCTAGAAGGATGGCACAGAGCATTTGACCAACGAATGTCTATAACCCATACAAGCATTTGCAGACTAGTTTCAAAAATAAGAAAAGAACAAGCAGAATGGGAGTTAACAATTGAAAAAATTGATTCTGGAGTTGAACTGAGAAAACCCAAAAAAAAATATGAAATCATAAACAACAGGATAATGAAAGTTTTAGAAAAATACAGTGAATACTCAAGATTAGACTTTTTAAAGGCAATAGCACATAATATATAAGATTTACTTAAATAAATCAAGATACATTCGGCCGAGGGCAGATACGATCCAAAATTTTCTGTTACAATCAGTGACTCGGGCGCCGCAACCGCCTCTGGGAACCTATCCATGGGTCCCTACCCTCACGATGTACTTTTAACACATAATATAATTATTATAATTATAATATTATAATTAATATGTTATATATAAGTTGATTTAATTGTCTTTTGTCAGTCCACTATTAAAAATGTTATAAATGTTATATATAAGTTGATTTAATTGTCTTTTGTCAGTCCACTATTAAAAATGTTATAAAACCGTGATTTTTAAGCTTCATTCCCACCCAGCAGCCAGATAAATGTCTTTCGGAATATTGTCCGTCGGACAAATGTCCGTCGGAAAAGCATCAGTCGGATAACAGTCCGGCCACGTTTTCTGATGTATCCTTCATAAGACATAGGACATTGTTTTGGTTCAATAAATTTCAATTTAAAAAAAAAAAATCACACTTTTAAAGATTGATCATTGTAATAAAATTAAATACAAAGTGAATGGGTATTTAAAAATGACAATTATAAAATAATACAAAATAATGTGAAATTATTAACTGCACACGTCACAAACTGATATTGTTAAAGGGACATATGCCAACGATACAGTAAGAATGTTTAAATTTTGACTATTTCTTATATCCCTTTAAGAATTTTCCATTAACATTGAATGAAATAGCTATCATGTTTTGTGGGAAAACCCTACTTGAGATATTTTCACAAAGGGATTTTGATGGATTGGAACGGGACCATTAGATATAGGATATGTTTCCCCATACCATTGTAATTACAGGTAGTTGTTCTCTTCTGTATAAAGCTAATTATGTGTTCCAGAGAACAATTAACAAAGCCATTAATTGATCATTTCTAGTAACCATACGTTCTGTCCTTTGTTAATAAACACTCTTGTTTGTTTGACTTTATACCACAAGCTAAGAGGAGTCTGAAAGTTGCTGACATGTACTTAAAACAAGGAATTCTGCACAGCATATGAGGTCCTTATAAAAAGAGGAAACACACAATGTATGAGTAATTAAGAGGACATACAATATACAAGCATCATTGTGACACAGCCATTCAATCATCTGGATCCAAAGACAGCAGTCTGGCTCTAAGAATCTTGGATACCTCAAGAAAGGTAAAAATAAACACATTATATTGATCTTAATGTAACTAATAATCTATTAATACAGTTATGATGGATAAATTGATGGATAGATGATAGATAGATAGATAGATAGATAGATAGATAGATAGAGAATATATAGAGGTAGATAGAGAGACAGATAGACAGACAGACAGACAGACAGACAGATAGATAGATAGATAGATAGATAGATAGATAGATAGATAGACAAATAGATATACAGACAGACCGACAGACAGACAGACAGACAGACAGACAGACAGACAGACAGACAGACAGACAGACAGACAGACAGATAGATAGATAGATAGATAGATAGATAGATAGATAGATAGATAGATAGATAGATAGACAAATAGATAGACAGATAGATAAATAGATAGACAAATAGATAGACAGACAGACCGACAGACAGACAGACAGACAGACAGACAGACAGACAGACAGATAGATAGATAGATAGATAGATAGATAGATAGATAGATAGATAGATAGATAGATAGATAGACAAATAGATAGATAGATAGATAGATAGATAGATAGATACATAGATAGATAGATAGATAGATAGATAGATAGATAGATAGATAGATAGATAGATAGATGATAGATAGATAGATACATAGATAGATAGATAGATAGATAGATAGATAGATGGAAAGATAGATAGACAGACAGATAGATAGATAGGTAGGTAGACAAACAGACAGACAGATAGATAAATAGATAGACAAATAGATAGATAGACAGACAGACCGACAGACAGACCGACAGACAGACAGACAGACAGACAGACAGACAGACAGACAGACAGACAGACAGACAGACAGACAGATAGATAGATAGATAGATAGATAGATAGATAGATAGATAGATAGACAAATAGATAGATAGATAGATAGATCGATAGATAGATAGATAGATAGATGATAGATAGATAGATGGATAGATAGACAGATACATAGATAGATAGATAGATAGAAAGATAGATAGACAGACAGATAGATAGTTGTCTTTTCGCAAATTTTATTATTAAAATTGAACATCATCATCATAATAATAATAAAATTATTAAAGTAGCGCTTCAATAGATAAATATTTTCTTACTACCAAAAGAGCAAGTTATTCTTTATACCAGTGAACTCTCCTCCAAGAAAGCTGTGTTTGTTTTTGTTAGTTTTCATTAGGAATTTAAAATTCATGGTTATTCCAAACCCTAAGCATTACATGGGGTCCATTCCAATCAGTTTGAATTTGTACATGAAAACACTGTATTTCAGATTGTGTTTGTTGTATTGATTTTAAAGCTATATTAATAGCAGCCAGTGATTCAATCAGAAAAAAGTTTGCTTTAGAAAAAACAAATTACATCAAAATCTGGTTGAAACTCCTGCAAATTACATGAAAAGCGATAGTAAACAGGCACATCTCATGCTTCTCAAGTAGGTTATTCGTAGCCCTTCATGGTAGTAAAATATATCCAGTTAAAGCATAATTAGTTCAGTATAGAGGATAGCTGTCTAATATATTAAAGGGACACTGATCCCAAAAAAAATTCTTTCATGATTCAGATAGAGCATGCAATGTTAATCAACTTTCTAATTTACTCCTATTATCATTTTTTCTTCATTCTCTTGCTATCTTTATTTAAAAAGCAGAAATGTAAAGCTTAGGAGCTGACCCATTTTAGTTTCAACACCCTGGATACCGCTTGCTTATTGGTATATGGGGGTGGGGTCTGTGGGAGTGTCTGAGCAGTTTGTGGGTGTTCAATGGGTGAGGCTAAGGGAAATTCTGGATATAGGGATATTTGGCAGTCTCAGAGGGACCGTTACCCGAATCGGGGACTGTGCCTCACAAATATAGAGAGTTGGGAGGTCTGATATCCATCCCTATTGCTGGCTGTGGTCTGAACATTCTGTGATGTCAAAATGTGTGTGTGATGATGCTGGATCTGTGTCCATATCACCAGAACACTGGCAAGAGAAGCTTATAAGACAAAGGAACCCCCCATTTATACTAGAGGCATCTAATTTTAAAAATATTTTTTAGGATATTTTAAGAGCCTTTTGTTACCCCACTTACCAGAGAAACACACCTTCATTTGTGGTGTCCTACAATTCATTTCTGTATAAATGTCATAGTAATAATGATCCCCTGGCAGCAGCCACTAGTTTTATTTTGTTGTGTTGTTGATGTTAAAGGGAGAGGAAAGTCGAAATTAAACTTGTATGATTCAGATAGCGCAGGTTATTTTAAGACACTTTTAAATTCACTTAAATTTTCAAATTAATTTAGTTCTCTCTGTATCCCTTGTTGAAAAAGAATATGCACAAATCCTGCACTAGTGGGAGCTAGTTGCTGATTGGTGCCTGCACACATTGGTCTCTTGTGATTGGCTAACTAGATGTGTACAGCTAGCTGCCAGTAATGCAATGTTGTTCATTCAGCAAAGGATAACAAGAGAATGATGCAAATTTGATAAAATAAGTACATTGGAAAGTTGTTTAAAACTGTATGATCTATCTAAATCATTAAAGACAATGTATGGGGTTCCCTGTCCCTTTAAAGGTCATAGATCCCTGCTTCTCTGAACTAATAAAAAAATATTTTGTGATTATATAGGATGCATATGGTGCTACCATTTTATGTCTGGCCTTTTCCTTTTACAGGGTAAGATCATGAATAAATTGTCAAAATTAGTTAAAGGGACACTGAGCCCAAATTTTATCTTTCGTGATTCAGATAGAACATGCAATTTTAAGCAACCTTCTAATTTACCCCTATTATCAAATTTTCTTTCTTCTCTTAGTATCTTTATTTGAAAAAGCAGGAATGTAAGATTACAAGCCGGCCCATCTTTGGTTCAGCACCTGGGTAGTGCTTGCTGATTGGTGGCTAAATATAGCTACCAATCAACAAGCGCTACCCAGGGTTCTAAACCAAAAATGGGCAGGCCCCTATGCGTGCATTCCTGCTTTTTCATATAAAGATACAAAGAGAACAAAGACAAATTTATAATAGGAGTAAATTAGAAAGTTGCTTAAAATTGCATGCTCTATCTGAATCCTGAAAGATGGGTTCAGTGTCCCTTTAAGCCACCCCTGTGGGAAATCAGAATTTTGTGTAATTTTAAAATGTATTGAATATATTTATGGTTAGATTTTTTTAGACCTTCTTATTTTTTGCATACATTGCAATATAATGCAATGTGACAAAAATATTTTATGAAATAATGACTCCCTTGCTGCTTTACACCACAGAAAAATGATACACGACATTCACAAAAACAAATTTCTTTTTTTGCATTCCATATAGTGGAGATTTCCCATACTATAGTATTTCTGCAGACTACAGTTGTTTTCTTAAAAGGCTTGCTGAAAATAAAAAAAAAAATATATATAATATATATAATTTGTGTAGGTGCTTGATAGAAAAAAAAGAACCCATGCTCAGCCCTGAAAGGGTTAAATATGCCCAGTTGCAGTGACTTGAATTAATACACAGAGAAAAGGTCACTAATCACTTGACACATTTAAAATACGTAATTGAACAAATGCATAAACAAAAAAGCACATTAAGGTATTTTTTTTATTTGGTGCATTACAAATCAATCTGTTTTTCCAAAAATCTACTGTATATACAAAATAAATATAGTAAAACATTTAAATTGTCATCTTGTTAGAAAATGTGCAATGTTTTGCAGTTCAGAGACCCAAGTCTTGTTTATCTTATCTCCTTTGCTGTGGTCAGTTAGAGACAGAAATAAAGGAACAGTGCAGATCAAACAATCACTGTGTAGTATGTTGCATCATTATTTATGCCCAGAATGTATTCTGAGGACAGTGGAAAAACAAATGTCAGATTTAGATGGCAAGCAAAAAAATAGGTAAAAATACTGCAATGCTATTTGTTTTCACTGCTTAATCACTATATTTACAGAATTCCGTTTTGAACTCCCTAACTCAGCCTGAGCCTCCCAGTCCCATATAGTATTCAGGAAATGTTGACAAGTGTTGGTAAATTGGTAATGTTGTTTATCATTTCATGAGGTTTGGTTCTTTTGTTGGTTCATAGTGAAACATTTAATATATTTATATATGTGATGTACCCTACCCAATTATTTTTTTATATAATTTCTTCACAGATGAGAAGAAAAATGCTCACACTGAATTTTGTCCTCATCATTCTACTATGCATTAAAGGTACGTTTGCCAAGTTTCCTTTCCATTGCACAGTATGTTCCTCTTATCTAAAAAACACAGATGATATACTTTGTAACATATAATATAATGTCATTTTATTAGTCAGCTATTTAGTTAGACAATCAGTAGTGACTGCAAAACATATAAAAACAATAAAACAACAAACCATTTTACAAACTGAATTGAGCGGAGCTCATTTGGAAGTTTGTAGCATGGCACTTGCAGTAGAAGCTGTTTTGAATCCCTAAATGATCTCATTAAATCCAATCAATTAGAAAATTAATTTTCCATAAAACAGCTGCTTCTTAAATGCCGAGCTTATTCAGATGAAATGTGGCATCATTCATCTTTATCTGAGTTAAACTGTCTAGAATTTGATAGGCAGCAAGATTTAATTAGTACAGAATTTTTTTTACATGATAAAGAATATGTTACTGGATAAAATTCACTTAAACCTCCCTACGTCGTCCTGGCTTTCCAGCTTCACCAATTGTACATATGATTCACTAAATCTCTGTTATCTCAGTCTTCTATAGGCTAGATTAAGAGGGGCGCGCTAACTGTTGCGTGTGAGCAATAAGAGGTTTATCGCAGCTCTTTGCGTGCATTTTAAGTAGCGTGCGTATTACAAGTTGAAAGTTTATAGTGTCAGTTTAAATGCAATTGAACTCAACCCGTGTCAGGATAGCGCAACCTCAGAGCGCTGGTTAACTGTACCGCAAGTCAAAAAAGTTGCACAAAACACATTAGAATTGCATTTAAAAATACAGCTAAACTCATAATAACAAACAATCACCTAGATTACGAGTTTTGCATTATGGTGCGGTATGGCTATACCGCTGAAAAATTAGCCATTGCGCGTGGAATGTCCGGTAACGCATATTACGCGTGTCACTGTATAGCATGTTGCCTTACAGGCTAAAATGCTATATAAGCATTTTAGCCTGTAAGGCAACATCCATTCCGCACTAAAAAATTACGTTTGAGTACGGGATTTTCCGTAGCGCCGTATTACAGGTTGTACGGTCCGGCTAAAAAGCTTGCGTTACAGCCTATACCGACACAATCCATTCCGCTATCTGTCCAGTAATTATGGATTTTACGAAAAACAAAAATGTTTCACAAAACTCAGAACTAAAATGTTACAAAGTACACTAACACCCATAAACTACCTATTAACCCCTAAACCGCCACCCTCCCGCATTGCAAACATTATATTACACCTATTAACCCCTAATCCACCACCCACCCACATCGCCAACACTAAATAAATCTAGTAACCCCTAATCCGCCACTCCTCAACATCGCCAACACTAAAAATGATTAACCTCTAATCCACTGCTCCTTATAAACTAAACTAAACCTATTAACCCCTAAACCACCGGCCCCCCACATTGCAAAACACTAAATTAAACTATTAACCCCTAAACCTAACAACCCCTAACTTTAAATTAAAATTTACAATATAACTATCTTAAAATAAATAAAAACATACCTGTGAAATAAAAAAAACTAAGATTAAACTATAAATTAACTTAACATTACTATTCTAATAAAATAAAAAAAAATACCAATTAAAATTCCTAAAATACATGATTAAAAAAAACCTAACACAACAAAAAAATAAAAAACCTAAATTAAAAATCTAACATTACAAAAAATAATAAACAATAAAAATACGAAAAATAATAAACAAAATTATCAAAAATAAAAACAATTACACCTAATCTAATAGCCCTATAAAAAATAAAAAAGCCCCCCAAATAAAAGCACCCCCTAACCTACAATAAACTACCAATTGCCATTAAAATGTCCTTTTATATGGCATTGCCCTAAGTTAAACAGCTTTTTTACATACAAAACATTACAAAGTCCCCCCAACAGTAAAACCCCCTCACCCAACCTACCCCCCAAAATAAAAAACCTAAGTTTAATAAAATACCTAAGCTACCCATTGCCATTAAAGGGGCATTTGTATGGGCATTGCCCTTAAAAGGACATTCAGTTCTTTTACAGTGCCCAAAGCCCTAATCTTAACCCCCCCCCCAAAAAAATAAAAAAAATAAAAATAACGCCAGAATATCTATTCATGGTTTCTGAAGTCTGGACATCCATCTCCATCCAGGCGGTGAGAAGTCTTCATCCTCTATCGCGTAGGCGTCTTCTATCTTCATCTCGGCGGCACGGAGCAGAGCTATCCAGAACTGGCAATGACATCCTGCGTGGAGCGTCCTCTTCATACGATCACTCCAGTACACTGAAGTTGAATGCAAGGTACCCGTTTCAAAATAGCGTACCTTGCATTCCTATTGGCTGATTTAATTCTTCAAATTTAAATCAGCCGATAGGATGAGAGCTAATGAAATCCTATTGGCTGTTCAAATCAGCCAATAGGATTTCAGTAGCTCTCATCCTTTTTGCATGTGTTGGGTTAGCACACAAGCAAAAACATTTTACTTTTAACTTGTAATACGTGTGAAACCTAACAAGCACAAAAATCTTATTTCTAGAACAGAAAACATGCGAGCGGGGAAAATAAATAGCTCTACACTAGTAACATAGCCCTAAATTGGATCACCTAAATGCAAACTAGAGAGGCTGGATGAATTAGTAGAGACTAGAGATGACTTTTAGCCAATGTTGGTTTCTGAATGTGGCGCAATATTTACTTTAGAAGTTATATGATCTGTCACACTCACTGTAATAGCCAAACCAACTGTAATAGCCAAACCAATGCTCACAGAAACACACCAGAGCCTGAATCTGTCATTCTTTTGTAGTAATAGAGGGCTAAATCAGAGCCCATTCTCCCTGGTTATTTCACTGACATTGTAAATTGTCAATAATCCCTTATGCTGAGATCAGTAGCATGTAACCACTCATATAGGTGACAGTTATTTGTTACACTACATACATAGAACACGCGGTGTACCCTCTGGTCATCTACAAGGACAGATTTAACAAGCGATCAGTGACTGAACAAATGTAACCTGACTGTATGGCAAAATCTAACTAAGAGACTAACTGCAGATCCCTTGGGCCTTTTTATAAAGCGCCACACATTAGCAACACACAGGGGCAGTATACACCAATTTTCATTTAACTGCATGTAATTGACCCTACTATAAAGAAGTATATGCACAGATACTGATATAAACATCCAGTATAAAACCTTTTAAAAACCTATGTAGAAGCTCCCAATTTAACACTGTTAATACAATAATCCTGGGACACCCACTGAAAGGGGCTGATAGCAGAACCCCCCCCCCCCCCCCTTGCATATGAAAAGACCCATTATACAAACAGAAGCAGTCCGAAGTCTGTAGACATCAGTATACAACTAAAACTTTGGGGCTTGATTAGGAGTCTGAAAATCAGCACAATGTTATTTAAAAATAAGCAAAACTATAGATTGTTACAAAAACACTCCCAGATGGGCTATATAAATAGATCATCTACAGAACATTTATGCAAAGTAAAATCTATCTAGTGTATAATGTCCCCTTAAGTACAAGGGGTTTATAATTTATAGTGAGCTGCCTGTACCCGGGGGTCTGTATCCTGAGATCTCCATCTGATTTATGAATAGGCTTGGGGACCACTTATCAAAGTAACTGGGCCATTTTAAAGGGACAGTAAACTGATATAAAATGCTTAATTATACATATAATTTTGTAATAAACTTTATTAATCCTGCCCCCTTTTCCTGTCATTTTCTGCAATCCTGAAAACTGAAAGAGCATATGCCAGGTATCGCAAACCTAACCTTGCCACGGTGCCGACAGTGACAAGCCCTGCTATCTAAACACTCAGGTCCATACTGGTTCCTCTAAATAATAAAATAAATTTATTTAGACAATTGAAAAACTATTGCAGCAAACAAGGTGTTAATCTGTTTTAATAACATTCAGACTACTGATGTTTATCTGTTGGAGGCTGTAGAAAAATTTTATATTACAAGGTGTTTATTGTTCTTTAACTTAGCTATTATATGACCGTTACCCTTATACGTTTTATTTGTATAATCATTTTGTCCTATAGATACAACTTTCTTTCTGTGTTCCAACAGGAGGGTGTTCTGATTGGGTTGTGGAAAACCCTGATGGATTGCTATCAGTCTCCGGTTCCTGCCTTCTGATCCCATGCAGTTTTAACTACCCAAGTGATATGCAGCCAAATAACGGTATTGTTATGATCTGGTATAAAAATTTTGACTCTGAAAAGACACTAGTGTACCATCCCAATGAGGAAATTGATGCCGCATTTAAGGGACGTGTGGAAATGCTGGGGGATTCCACACAAAAAAACTGTACCCTCCTCATAAAGAACGTAAATGAACAAGATTCCGGGAATTACAGATTTAGGTTTGAGTTAACTGGAGTTAACGCTTGGCTAAGCAGGAAAGGAGTCACAGTTTCAGTGACTGGTGAGTATCAAATTTAAACTGTAAACACTTTGTAAAAACAATGGCCTGAAGAAATGTGTAGTAGAATCTGTTTGTATTATAATTGAAACTAAAAATATCAATTGTGGAATTTGTACTAATGCTCATTGGCTGATAGATAAAACTCTCACGGTTCTATTGGTTGAGACAGACATGCCACTGCAAGCCTAACTAGAAAACAATTCTTTATTCAGGAGAGGAACATTTATTTTAAAATAATACATTTTGACATTTTCTACTTTAAATGAAACATAGAAATTGAGTATAATGTGTCTTTAACTCACATAAGACACTACTACATACATCTCTTTAGTAACAAAGCACGCAAAAACAGTATAATTAGATATTCTTGCTGGATATCACAGTAATAATAGTGAGGGTTCTTGTAATTAGCAGAACTCCCAACTTTCCAGCATTTTTTGTCTCTATTTGGAACTTTGTTCTGCTGTTCCTCCCACTTCTTTCCTTAGACCTTTTAGGGCCAGATTATGAGTGGCGAACTAACAGTTACGTGCAAGGATAAGGGGTTTATTGCGGCTGTTTTCATGTGTCAGATGTAGCACTCGTATTACAAGTTGAGAGCAATTGTAGTTAATGATCGTCGGGATATCGCAACCTCAGAGCTCTTATTAACTGTTTTGCGAAACATAAAATAAATAGCGTCACTAGAGTTGGTGTCACCCAGTGCGGTAACTCGTGGTTCCCCCCCATACATCAGTAATGCTTGTTTTACTAATGTTACTCATAAATCATAACAGTGGAATTAGTAGAGTTCATACATATACATACACACACTCACTCATATATACACACACACATTATTATCATATGGCTAGATTACGAGTTTTGCGTTATGGCTCATAACGCTGCTTTTTCACTACCGCTGCTATCACAAGGCCAAAAAGTGAGCGGTACAGCCTATACGACAAGATTCGTACCGCCATCTAAAGTCAGTAGTTATGGGTTTTACGCTACAAAGCTGTAGCATAAAACTCATAACTAATGTGTTAAAAAGTACACTAACACCCATAAACAACCTATTAACCCCTAAACCGAGGCCCTCCCGCATCGCAAACACTATAATAAAAATATTAACCCCTAATCTGCCGCTCCGGACATCGCCGCCACTCTAAAAAACATATTAACCCCTAAACTGCCACACTCCCGCATCACAAACACTTGTTGAATATTATTAACCCCTAATCTGCCGCCCCAAAGCCACTGCCGCCACTGTACTTAAGTTATTAACCCGTAAACCTAACCCTAGCCCTAAGTCTAACCCTAACACCCCTAACTTTAATATAATTAAAATAAATCTAAATAAAAATTACTATCATTAACTAAATTATTCCTATTTAAAACTAAATACTTACCTGTAAAATAAACCCTAAGCTAGCTACAATATAACTAATAGTTACATTGTAGCTATCTTAGGTTTTATTTTTATTTCACAGCTAAGTTTGTATTTATTTTAACTAGGTAGATTAGTTAGTAAATAGTTATTAACTATTTACTAACTATCTAGTTAAAATAAATACAAATTTACCTGTAAAATAAAACCTAACCTGAGTTACATTAACACCTAACATTACACTAAAATTAAATCAAGTACATTAATTTAATACAATTAACTAAATTACAAAAAAATAAACACTAAATTACACAAAATAAAACATAAATTATCAAATATTTAAACTAATTACACCTAATCTAATAGCCCTATCAAAATAAAAAAGCCCCCCCCAAAATAAAAAAACCCTAACCTAAACTGCCAATATCCCTTAAAAGGGCTTTTTGCGGGGCATTGCCCCAAAGAAATCAGCTCTTTTACCTGTAAAAAAAAATACAAACAACCCCCCAACAGTAAAACCCACCACCCACAAAACGAAACCTAACAAATAAAATTCTATCTAAAAAACCTAAGCTCCCCATTGCCCTGAAAGGGGCATTTGAATGGGCATTGACCTTAAAAGGGCATTTAGCTCTTTTTCGGTGCCCAAACTCCTAATCTAAAAATAAAACCCACCCAATAAACCCTTAAACAAACCTAACACTAACCCCCGAAGATCCACTTACAGTTTTTGAAGACCGGACATCCATCCTCATCAAGCCTGGAGAAGTCTTCATCCAAGCGGCAAGAAGTCGTCCTCCAGGCGGGCAGAAGTCTTCATCCAGACGGCATCTTTAGACCGCTGCTTTATAACTGCTGTTTCTGGCGAGTCTGAAGACTCACCATACGGAGCTTGATAAATGGGTCTTAATAATCATGTTAGTGAGGTTGTGCACTGTTACTGTTTGGTTAAATAATTATTGCAATGCTGCTGGTTTAGTAATCCCTCATCAGATTATCAGAAAAATATGACTTAAGTTACTCACATGAATGATTCAGAATATATCAGTGTATGTGAGTCACTCAAATCAGGGGTCAAAAAACAGTATAGAGTGAGTGCACCTGTAGAAATATATTTGTTAAGACGCTCAAAACCCTACAAAGTGACAGTTGTTCCTTCAAACTTCTGTCTTAGATAAAGATGAAAAGTGAACAGAGTGAGGGGAGCTAGTATGTAGTGAATATCATATTACAAACAAAGAATTATATATTTGGATGATAGACTGATTAGTCGATAAAATATACAACTCTAATATGTTAAATAAAATACATTTATTTAAAATACACATAAAAACATTGGTATAGAGCTCTAATACCATATATATTGTCCAATACAATAAATAAAAGGTTTAGTATATAAGTACAGGATTTGCTGGGTATTAACATACAATTCGTGTAAAATTTGTATTAAAGAAAAATAAGGACAGTTGATATTTGGGAAGGTCTCGTGTATCAATACGGTATCTTGTGTTTTAAAAGTCTTATTATAATCGTCCGTATTTAAAACTTTAAAGTGAACTTATTGGTAAATATGCTTCTTCTGATTTGTGGGACTGACCCAGGTACTCACGTTTTAGAGAAGATGTCCAGAGATTACTAAGCCCTAATGTTTGGGCTTAGCTAACTATTTCAAAGTACCGTGAGCAAAAAAGGATCAGCCTTTATATTGAAAAAAACGAAAAGAAAGGCAACTTTTGCGTGTTTTTTGTTACAATGATGAGAGCTTTGTGTTAGTGTGTATCAAGAGATATATGAATCGTTATGAAGTCTCTTTAAGAGGTTTTAAATAAATACCTCTGTGAGATTAGCTGGATACAATGTCTTTTTAAACATATGCGGCTATACACCTACTTGAGGTTTGCTGAAAATGCCGGTTGGATGGACAAATGTCCGTTGGTCTTTGAGACTGTATAACCTGTCACTCAAATCATACGTTTGATAATCTGATTAGGGATTACTGAGCCAGCATTGCACAACAATAACAGTGCACAACCTCACCTGCTGTTCTATCTGTAGTGTAGACAAAACACTTAACTAGTTTACATTCCATTATCCATTTGTAAACTTTATCAACTGTTAGTAACAACTCAAATTTCCAATAAAGTGACAGGAAACCCCATAATTATTTTGCATTTGCATAGTGCTCATATAAGTGTAACATATTTTGCATTCCTTATACAGTATGGGCTCCATGTACGAAGCAGCGAAAGCTGCTCCGGAGCCTTTGCGGGGCAGGTTCGCATATGCGAGCCTGCTTCCCGCAATGTAAGAAGCAGCGGTCATTAGACCGCTGCTTCCTACAGCCTACGCCACCTCTTAGGTGGCGAAGCAAAATCACCGAGAGCATGCTCGCTCTCGGTGATTGACAGCCCCTTCAGTCGCGTGATTGGTCACGCGATTGAAGGGGCAGGCATTACACACTCCGATGAATGTGTAATGGTACATACGGGCAAGCGGATCAATAGATCCGCTGCTCGTGTGTAGCGGAGGCAGGCGGACAGCTTCGCAAGTTAAGAAGCTGTCCGCCCGCGCTTTAGTACATGGCGCCCTATGTATGAAACTGTATGTTTACTACCTTGATAAATATATTACATTTAATATGTTATTATATTTGCATTTTTCCCACTTAAAACACAGTAAATGTCTTTTTTGGCAATATGTAAATCTTGCTAATAAAAGTGCACTTATTTCTTTGCATACATGACTGCTAATGTATTTTGGGGTCTTCCAGTGACAGTCATGAATCTAAATTTCAGTTTGCATGAAAATTATATAGCAAACATTAACACACAACACAGAATATTTTCCATAGCACTCAATTATGTTTACACAGCCAAAATGGAAAATAAAAATGATGTAAAACGTTAATTATCAAGTACAATTTGTAAAAAAAGTTTTTTGTTGTTTTACAATGTTTAAAAGCAGCACTCTGAGCATTTGTTAGTGGAAAGGTGGTATAGATAACAAATCCAAAGTACAATTACCTATAGGCCATTTCACGTGGCTTTATTTTCTGTTGCTCTGTAGGCTAATTTATAATTTAAAAAAAAAGGTAAACAATATACAGAGGTGCAAGATGGAAAAAAACACACACAATATTCTGTACAAATGAACTAAGAACTGATACTCTCCTTTAGGTCAGACCGCAGCCTTCTTGCAGTCTCTCCCTTGTGACTGTGTATAGATAGATGGATAGTAGTAGTAGATGGCGCTGATCTATTGAGTGATTTTCTCTAGTAAGTGAAGAGAAAAGAGGCTTGATGCATATATTGAAGCCAATTAATATGGGTGCAGTATACTCACTCCATAAGATGAATCTTTACAGCTGAAAGGGAACGTAGCGTCAGATGGCAAGAGTCCACAGGGTCCTGGAGTCAGATACTGAATTTTCAGGTTTATCCAAAAGTGGACTATAAATGGAGACCCAAATGACAAATGTATCCAGTGTATAATTGAAAAAAATGTAGTAACTTACTCCATAAATAAGGAGATTCCAGCTCAGCACAGCAAAACAAGATCTTGACAATCTTTCAACAAAGGATAAAAGGTTTTATTTGCTCAACGCGTTTCAACGTATTACACATCTTTATCAAGAGCATACATTAAAATAAGTAAAACAGGTAAGTAAAACCAAGTATTGTTCAATTATTAACCCCTATTCCTCCACTCCCAGAGCCCACCGCAACTAAATAAAGTTATTAACCCCTATTCCTCCGTTCCCGGAGCCCACCGCAACTAAATAAAGTTATTAACCCCTAAACCACCAGCCCCCCACATCGCCATAAACTAAATTAAACTATTAACCCCTAAACCTAACAACCCGCTAACTTTACATTAAATTTTAACTCATCCCTATCTTATAATAAATTTAAACTTACCTTTAAAATTACATTAAACTATATTAAATTAATAAATAACCTACCCTAACTCTTATAATAAAATTACATTAGACTATATTAAATTAATAAATAACCTACCCTAACTCTTATAATAAAATTACATTAAACTATATTAAATTAATAATTAATTTACCCTAACTTTTATACTAAAACTACATTAGACTACAAATAAAATTAACTATATTATATATTTAAACACCTAACCCTACTGAAATAATTGAAATCTACACTAAAAATTTACAAAGTTACAAAAAACTAAAGGCTAGATTACGAGTTGTGCGTTAGGGTAAAAAAGCAGCGTTAAGAGGTCCTAACGCTGCTTTTTTACACCCGCTGCTATTACGAGTCTTGCAGGTATAGGTGTACCGCAAGACCTTTGATACATAGGCCCCATAGTCTCAATACCACCTTTTTTTTTTTTTTTTTTTTTGGTTTTCAAAGCTTTATTGAAAAGTAAACAGAAAATATACAAAATCCGTACATCAAAAGTCATGGAATACAGGAATATTTGTACAGAAGACTCCATGGAGTTCAATTGGTTGCATAAGAATAGCGTAACAAAAAGTGGGCTAGGTATAACAAAGAGTCCATTTGAGAATCTATAAGCCCATTCATGTTCCTTTCGATGTACTCTAACAATATTATTAAATATATAACAGTATTTAGTCAGAAAAGATAGTTGAGCTTCGGTCATAGGGCTACTGGTAGGCCCATGTCCGAGGAGAAAGAAAAAGAAGAGAATAAAGTGGAAAGGGAAGGAGAGGGGAGAGAGGGAGAGAAGAAGAAAAAAAAAAAAAAAAAAAAAAAAAAAAGGGGGGGGGGGGCAGAAAGGGGAGGAGAGGAGTGGGTAAAAGAAGGGGGGGAATGGGGGGGGAGGCGGGGGTGAGGGAGTTAAATCAGATACGTCTCTTAAAAAGAGAAGGGGGAAATCCATGCCAGACCCCGCTGTGGACAGCAGGCCTGTCATGCCTCCTTTGTTCATAAGGGTTTAGGCCACTAAAATGCAATCCGGCCTACCCTGTTTCCACTTTTCCAGCATGTATTCATGGATTTCTATCCTGTCGTCTCTCATGAATCTAAATCTCTCTAATAGGAGGTATCTGTCTACCTGGCCGGCCCAGTCACTTAGTGTAGGCGCGTTCACATTCTTCCAATTTTTGGGGACAAGGGATTTCGCGCTGTTTAGCATCAAATAGAAAAGGTATTTTGTGGCCTTGTCATTAAACTTGGGAAGGTCATGATACAAAAGGATGCTAGGTGCTCTAGGCAGAGAGGTCCCGACCACCTTCTCCATGGCAGTCATCACTGAGTGCCAATATGATCTTACGACATCACAACCCCACCAAAGGTGTAGAAGGGTACCTGGTTCCCCACAACCTCGCCAACATCTTCCGTCTGTCTGTTTATAGATTTTTTTGTAATCTGGCAGGGGTGAGATACCATCCTGACAAGTATTTAAAGTTGGACTCCAGTAGTTTTGCTGAGACTGATGTCTTTGCATGCGCTCTAAATATTTTCCCCCAGTCTTTATCTGTCAGGGGTAGGTTAAGTTCTCTGTTCCAATATCGTGTGTAAGTAGGCAGTGGGGTGTCAGTGTGTGAAGAGAGCAAGCGGTAGGTAATGGAGATCATATGTTTCGGTTTTTGCGGGAGTAGACACAGGGATTCAAAGGTGGTTGGGTTCCTGGTGATGTTGTGCAGTTTTTTATGTGTCGTTAGATAGTGCTGAAGTTGAGTGTGAAAGTACCAGGAAAGAGCAAGGCCGGAGCCCTCCAACTCAGACCGGGTTCTAAGTTTTTGATCTGTGAGGAGCAGATGGAAGGATACTTGTGGCACCTGTGTTTTATCCACCATTACTCTCTGCGTGCAGGTGAAGGGTATGTCTGGATTGTTTAAGAAGGATGTGAGAGGCGAAGGGTTTGTGGAGATGTGTGGGTGTTCTATTAGCAATCTATCCCAGCATGTGAAAAACTCCCTGATGAGGGGGTAACCGGTGATAAGTTTTGGTCTGGACTTAGGTGAGATCCACCCCAACAGTCCAATGTTCTGCCTACCTAGGATTACTCTACATATTTGGACCCAGGTTTTATCTTGAAGGTTATGACACCACTCCGCCTGATGTTGCAAGAGGATGGCGCTTTTATATAAAGCCAAGTGTGGTACCCCCAGCCCCCCCTGTCTTTCGGCAGGTACAGGGTCTTTCGTGCAATTCTCGGTCTCCCCCCCCTCCATATAAACTCCTCCAACACGTTTTGTAGTCTGTGTAAAAAATGGGACGGGAGGGGGATTGGAAGAGTCTGGAGATAATACAATATTCTGGGCAGAATATTCATTTTGATAATGCCTATTCTCCCAAGCCAGGAGATAGGTTTGTTTCTCCATGAGGAGAGATCACCCGTAATCACTGTGAGCAAGTTTGTATAGTTTGCTTCAAAAAGACCCTCCGCAGATGGGGTAAGGTTTATCCCTAAGTACTTTAATTTGCGGGTTTGTATACGTAAGGGGCACAAAGAAGACAAATGGCTGAGTTCTTCAGGGGGGAGGTTAATATTTAGAATTTCGGATTTGGTTTTATTTAAATGGAAGTTCGAGTATCTACCATATTCCTCAAATTCTCGTAGTGCTTCGGATAAAGACCTTCAAGGGTCCGATAATGATAGCAGGACATCGTCCGCATACATGGACAGCTTGTGCTCTTGTTCCCCAATTTTAATTCCCCCAATTTTAGTATTGATTCTAATTCTTTGGGCCAAGACCTCCATCACCAACACAAACAGTAGTGGCGACAGAGGACACCCCTGTCTGGTACCATTTTTTATGCTAAATGGATCAGAGAGGATATTATTGACCCTGACTTGTGCTGAAGGGGCTGTGTAAAGTGAAAAGACTCGGTGTGTGAAGGTTTTACCAAACCCCATTTTCGACAGGACCGCCTTCAGGAACTTCCAGCTGATCCTGTCGAAGGCTTTCTCGGCGTCAGTTGAGACAAAGATCGCCTGGATCTCATTCAGTTGGGCATAGTTTCCGAGTAGGGTAGCTTTTATGGTGTTGTCCCTTGCCTCGCGGCCTGGGACAAAACCCACTTGGTCAGGAGATACCAAATTGGGTAGGAATTTATTTAACCTAGTTGAGAGGATTTTCGCGAATATCTTTATATCCACATTGAGAAGGGAAATTGGGCGGAAGTTTTCTGGTTTATTGGTTGGTTTGCCCGGCTTAGGGATAGTTGCTATGTGAGCTAACAACATGGAGGGGGGAAAGCCCTGAGAGGAGTCTATAGAATTGAATAGGCGGGCCAGGTGAGGGGCTAATACAGCTTTGTAGATTTTATAATACTTGGCACTAAAGCCATCAGGGCCTGGGCTTTTGCCAGAAGGCAAGCCCTCGATGGTGTGTAATACCTCCTCAGGGGAGATGGGGGCGTCCAAAACCTCTGCTTCTGTCTGTGACAGAGTAGGTAAGGTGACTGAGTTCAGATATAGGCTCATGTCAGGAGAGGGTTGCGCGTTATCGTCCTCTGAAGAGAGGCCGGAAGGGCCTTCCAGGTTATAAAGGCCAGAGTAATATGTCCTTAGGGTTTCAGCTATACCAGGGCTGTTGGTATGGGTGTTATTTGACTTATCGGTTAGTGAGTGAATGTGTGATTTCAGGGTCTTCCTCTTAATGGCTCGTGCCAACAATTTCCCCGGTTTGTCACCAAACTCATAGTATTTTTGTTGGGTCTTCAATGCCATTTTCTGGTGTTCTAATGTGTGGATATCTTGGATGTCTTTTCTAGCTTGTGTCAGTGCAGTAAGGGTAGAGCTATCTTTTGGATCTTTTTTGTGTTTGGCTTCTAGTTCTCTTATGTTAGATAGAAGGGAAGAATATCTGACGCTTGCTTGTTTCGCCAAAATGGCTTTTTGTTTGATCAGTTCCCCTCTCAGGACGCATTTATGCGCTTCCCATAATATGTGTTTAGGGATTTCAGGTGTGTCGTTCAAAGTGAAATAGTCAGTCAAAGTGTTTTCAATCTTACTTCTGATTAGCTGATTATTAAACATGAAATCGTCAAGTTTCCAAATAAATGGCCGGTCAGGTACTGTGGGCCATTTCAGTCTACAAAGAACCGGGGCATGATCTGACCAGGTCATGGGCAAAATTTGAGTACTCAACACTGATGCCAGTGTAGACTGATCAGTAAATATGTAGTCTATTCTGGTATATACGTCGTGAGGATGGGAAAAGAAAGTATAGTCTCGTCTTGTAGGGTGTAGGGTGCGCCATGTGTCGTGAACCGCAAGTTCCTCCAATCTACTATTGCATAGTTTAATTATTCGCTGTGGAGCGGAGGCCACACCCCTGGAGGTGTCCAGTTGAGGGTCTAAAGGCAGATTGAAGTCTCCTGCTAGGAGCAGAGCTCCCTTCAGTAGATCCAAAATTTTGCTGGTAAGTAGTGACATAAATTTGTGTTGGTTTTGGTTGGGGAAGTAGGCGTTAGCTAGCGTGACTGGGCGGCCATGCAGAGTGCCCACCACTATTAAGTAGCGGCCCTCTGGGTCTTTATCTATCTGCTGTGCGATAAAAGGCGTCGAGTGGCGGATAAGTATCCCCACTCCATTTTTCTTGGAGGTGCCGGATGCAAAAAAAGTGTGAGGGAATTTGGAGTGTAACCAGTTCGGTTCTCTACCTCTTTTGAAATGGGTCTCCTGCAGGAATAATATATCGCAGTTCAACCTAGTCGCATCTCTAAGGAGATGGGACCTCTTTTCTGGTATATTAATACCCTTGATATTTAAGGACATGATGGAAAGGTTATGAGCTGTTTGGGAGGTCATTTTGTGTTTTAAGTGTTTAGTAGTGCTGGGGATTCAGTGAGCAAGGGAGAGATGAGGGAGTGGGAGAGAAGGGAAAAGAAAAAAAAAAAAGGGGGAGGAAGGGAGGGGAGGGTAGGAGAGACAAGGGGAAGAGGGTGGAGAAGGAAGGTGGAAAAGAGGAGAGGGATGAAGATAAGTGTAAAGTGAGAGATTAGTTTAGTGTAGAAACAGATTTTAGTAATAGTAGAGAAACAATAAGAAGAAAAACTTGTACAATACCTCCAACCTATAAGAGAAAAGGATAGAAGGTTAGAGTAAAGTAAGTGTGGGGTCAGTATCTCCACACCCGGTCAATGAGTGAAATGTAATATATAAACTGAGAGTCAACTTAGAAAATCTGAAAAAACAAGTGCAAATACAAAAACAATTACCACATTTTTCGTTAAAGAAAGGCCTGAAAAACAATTACGCTTGCAGTAACAAATACAACATTTAACCTATACAGATCCATGAGGGATGGGAGTAAGGCTAGTGAAGTAGCTCCTCTTATGGGGAATTTTGCTGCCTAGGCCAAGGTATTAAGTATATGGGGCCTCTTCAGGAGAGTCAGGGGTTAGCCCCCTTCTTATTGGTCCCATCATCTCTAGAGTAAAAGCCCACAGGGATAGAGGGGAAACTAGATGTAACCTCTTTATGAGCGAATAGTGGGCGGGGATAGTTGGGGGCCGAGCAATTCAGGTACCTAGTATAGTAGACAGGTTATAGTATGTATAGTGGGCTATAGTATTGTATGAACGCTGGGTGTAGGATCATAAAGGTCAGGGTGCTCAGGGGTTATGGATATTATAAGCTAATATTAACCTAAACGAAGTTACTGGGCATATATGAGATATCTTACTGTAGGATCAGGGAAACTAGAAGGGCTGTGCCCTCCGGTATCTATGTCTGACTGGTATTAAACTAAGAACTACCAACTTAATTGTGTAATTGTGTGGGACATCACCAAGGACCCCTGGTAGTAGCAAATTCATGGCAGTCTCCATATACAGTGTACATTCATTAGATTACAGAACATATTGAACCTCAATTTAGGTAACTGTAAGGGGAAAAAGAACCATTAACAATCAAACAATAACAGTCAAACCAGGCCATTTCAGGTCACAGCATCTCTAGTGGCATAGTCAATACAGTAGAGAAATAGTGACTTGCTGTACCTCTGGAATATTTGAATCTGGTGCTAGAGGATCAAAAGGCTGGAATTTTCAAGTGTCCCTTGTGCGAGAGGGGCCCCCAGAGCCTTGCGAAGGAAAGTCCTGAGAGGAAGCCCCAGAGGACTCCGGGTGCTGGATATTTATATCAAGTGTCCTGCAAAACTCGGATAGGTCATTTGGGGACCTGTAAATAGCTTGAGCACCATTTTTGGAAGCCATCAAACACACCGGGAAGCCCCACTTGTATTGTATCCCATTGGCCTGGAGTTCCGAGGTGATAAATTTGAGATCCCTTCTTTGCTGTAGCGTGATTAGGCTAAGGTCAGAGAAGATTTGTATAGGGATTCCTGCGTGGGTGAAATTTTTGATGTTTCTTGCTTTTAGTGTGATTGATTCCTTATCCTTGTAGCTAAGGAACTTAACAATTATGTCTCTAGGTGGGGCCTTAGGTGGGGGCCTTGGTCTAAGGGCCCTGTGAGCTCTCTCGATAGGTATGTTTGGCGAATCAGGTGTGCCTTTCAGCGTGCGGAATAAGTCCTGCAAATAACCCTCTAAGGCCTTTGGGGAAACTGATTCAGGGGTCCCCCTTATCCTGATGTTATTGCGACGCCCCCTGTTGTCTAAATCCTCAACTTTTGAAAGTAAAAATTGGATATGTTCTTCATGATCACTGAGCAGTTGAGAGTTAGTTGTAACTGTTGTTTGGAGGGTATCATGTTTGGCCTCTAAGGCCTGTACTTGCTGGGTAACCTGGGTTATGTCTTTCTTTATGTCACCAAACAGAGACCTCATTTCTGAAAGCACTTTATTAATGTCCTCTTTAGAAGAGATGGTATTGAGGTCGTGTCTTGTAAGGTATACTTGTTGTTGTGAGGTCTCTGTAACAGGTAGTTCATCAGCCATGTGAGTGGGGGAGGGGGGTCTGGAATCTGAGGGTTCTAAATTAGGTGGTGAAACTCTGAGAAAGTTAGTGAGGCTTGAGGATTTGAGTCCTTTTGCAGGTTTATTGTTATGTTTCCTGCTAGCCATGTTTTACAATAAATACTAAACCAGTGAGCCACCGGTGAGAGTGGCAGGGAGAGCTCAGTGAGATGCTGCAGCCGGTCTGTTAAATGATTCAGGCAGTTAAGCCTATGTGGGCCCCACGTGGCTCTGGATAGTAGGGGTAGTGTAGTCAGACTGCGATCAGTGGCCTAGGGCAAAACACCAAAAGAGAGCCTTAGCTGTGTTGACTGTCCCTTGCAATGTTAGGTTTTGCCCCGGATTGAAAATTTAATATGGAGGCTGTCTTTTCTATGTAAGCTCCGTGTTGCAGGCGTGTGGAGCGTTAGGTGTGGGGCTATTTTATTAAGGAGGTCTCTTACCGGCTTTCACTGATGTTCATGAGGTCTCCGGTAACGCTCTCTTAGCCTCTGGGAGAGCCGCCATGTGTCGTCCTCTTCCGTGATGCGGTGCAGCCGCCAGCGGACGAGACCGTTAATGGTGAGGTTCAGTGAGAAGCGGCTCGTGATATCTCCCACCGGGTCACTGTGTGAGTGTATGCGGCCGCGATGTCCTCAAGATGTAGTCAGGGGAGCAAAGTTTGCTCAGCAGTCGATTCACCTCCTCCGTGTCGTATTAAAGAGCCGATGCAGGCTAGGCCGCAATTTGTCAGCCTCGATGTGCGGGCACAAAAAGTACAGCTCCGGGATGTTCTCAGCCCTTAGAGAGGTGCAGGGTATTGTTGTAGGGAGATCTGCAGTAAAAGTTATCAAAACTTAGGATGTTGATATTGAATTATAGGCATTAACCGGGTGTGGAGCATCAGAGCCAATTTTTATGCTGCCATCACCCTGCGTGGCCAGGCTCCGCCCCCCCCCTCAATACCACCTTTTATCTCAAACAATTGAAAAATCAACCAATGAAATCCTGAACCAATAAGAATTGAGATGGTCCTTTATAAGAACATAATCAACTAGCCACACTTATCTTGATAAAGCCCTGGAAAGGGTGAAACGCGTTGAAATCAGTGGCTATTGGTATTGTGTGTTATCACAATATTGGTTTTTAAAATGTTGAAGTGTTTTTTTTTTTCAACCCTGGTTAATTGTGACTTTTAACACTAACAACAAACACTTTGATACTCCTGCATACGTTGCACTAAGTGCAGGAGTTAAGTCTACAATCAGGACACAAGGTTGTGTTGTCAGCACCATCAGCCTATTTGTCAAAGTTGTCTATCTAATACAGCTGCCTAATCCAGAGGGTAAAAGATTTGCGAGGGTCACCCATGAAGTCAGACGCCATCGGTCACGTGGGGTGAACTTGTGGTTGCGAGAAAATTCACCTAAGTCACAAATACTCTCTTGGAACTACAGAACAACATAGGAGCTCAGGTATAAGCAAATTCACAGAGACTGTGCCAAAAAGGATCTAGTGATTTGGAGGTAACCTTTATCTTATTCATAACGGAACTGTATGAGACAGAAATAAATAGTGGTATATTCTTAAAACTATGTTTTCATTAAACGCCAATAAGTTCTAAATATAAGATTTTTTTGGTACATTGGCACATTGGGACTTTGAACTGGAAAACGTACAAAAAAACTAACGAGTTTGTTGACTTTTTATCGCGTTTACTATTGGCAGATCTGGTACATTTTAAAGGGAGACATCCTTATTTTTTGAGTAATACATCAGATAGATAAATAAATGTTTTAAACAAATGTTTTATAATTGGATTTATTATTGATATCTAGAGCTGTTTAGCACCCTCACTATCATCTTTGTAGTCCACCATGTTGTATTTAAATAATTAGAAGGAATTGTTTACTTTGAGGTGCATGATATCTATAGCCCTAGTGCACTACTATATATTTTTGATTTGTTAACTTTGAATAGTCTACAAGGAATCATCATGGTAAGGTTTGTCTTGCTGAGTGTTATAAACCTAAGTTCAACGATAAGACTTTGACAGTGCGGATCAGGTCCACAAGACCTCACTGAATGCGGAGAGCAATACGCGCTCCGTATTCAGCATTGCACTAGCAGCTCACAAGAGCTGCTGGTGCAATGCTGCCCCCTGCAGACTCGCAGCCAATGGGCCGCCAGCAGGGAGGTGTCAATCAACCCGATCGTACTGGATCGGGTTGAATTGTTGCGATTCCTGTCCGCCTGCTCAGAGCAGGCGGACAGGGTTATAGAGCAGCGGTCTTTAGACCGCTGCTTCATAACTGCTGTTTCTGGCGAGTCTGAAGACTCACCCATAACACCGGCCCACAAGCTCCATACGGAGCTTGATAAATGGGCCTCTTTATGTAAAACAGACATATACATCACATGAACATTACTATTTTAGTAAAATATATAGCAGAAGACCATTTACACCTACAATGTTTTTGCCTGGTAATAAAAACAAAGCTTGGTTTATTAAGTAGAGAATGAAATGACAGCTAGAATGCAGTGCAGTAGCTATGTTGTGTATCACCTATCCTGCACATGTAATAAGGTTTATATTGGTAGGACCAAATGTAGCTTAAAGACTCTTTTTAGGGAAAGTCTAACCAATTTTTTTTTTTTTTTTTTATTGAGGTTCTGGATAAGGCATACATGAGATATGAAAAACGAAATACAATGATAATGGGATGTAGGGATCATACAGTATACAACAACATAGTACATATCTAACAAGATTCAAAATCATAGTATGCAAGTATAGTGCCTAATAGTCTGTGTGCTCCCTAAATGAGAGAAGAGGCCACTCTTGGACCTCAATAATAGAGTCATATCCACAGATAGGGGGCTATTTCTAATGGAGAGACCACTTTTGGATCTCTAAATGAGAACCTCTTTTATTTTATTTTTTTTAATGTTTTTGTATCAGTTTGATAAAGTCTTATATAAGCATTAAAGTTAAAACCTTATAGTCGAACTGTATGGGGTGTGACTAAGTTTAGAAAGGAAACATAAGGTTAATAGAATAAGTTTTATGTATAGATATATATATGTATGGCTGATTATCCCCTATTGAGATGCAGATAATAACAATAATAAAGGGAACTCTTTTCATGCAGAGTAGTAATCCATCCAAGAACACCTTATTAAAATTAAAGCGATAGTTAGAGGAGTTGAGGAGTATAACATGGGGCCAGGAGTATGTAGATTACAAGGAGGTCTTAATATATGAAGTGGAGGAAAATGCATTATCCTACAGTTTCTGAGCAAAATTTGGTAATTTATCAATGATTCGGGAGTCAGCTAGTTATGAAGCCACAGCATATTTAGAGATTGAAATTAAGGGTAATTAGGCTAGAGGACGAGGTTGACATGGTCACACTGTTATAGTTTAAATATAGAGCATGTGAAGTGCAATGAGCCAAGATAGCAACATAAAGATTGTACTAAGAGGTCCTCTTATTTAGCTTATGTCCGGATAAAGCTGAATTAATTTACCCCTCCAGCACACTCACCCCCCCATGTGGTAGATTTGTGTTGTCAGTTAAGTACCAAACCTATAAACCATGAAGAACTTATGTGTCAGATATCTTAAAGTTGTAGATTAATGTGAGCACAAACTTTGTTAAGGGAGCGTTATGATTTAATGCAGACAAAAGGAGTTACCCAGGTATAGAGAGGATCTTCGTGTTGTGATTAGTATTAGGATGCACCGCTCCGGCCGCAGGCGGCGCTCCTTTAAGACTAAGAAAAAGACCTAAAGATCATTATCTAGGATAACATCAAAGTAGAGTAGGCGTACTAACATTGCTGTGTGCTAAAACTGTGGTCGGACAGATAGTTGTCTAAGTGGCAGAATACAATTCCAATGTGGGCAAGCCCAAAGCTAGTATACTAGTAACACTAGAGCTATTGATTATATTATGGTCAGTATACCAGCCAATATCTCGTGATATCATGTGCAATTAGTGCTGTCGAAAAGCGTGAGAGATGTCTCATAATATGTTTGGCATGAGTGTGCTAGAGGAAGGGAAAGCCTGGTAACAGGGTTAATGAAATAGTTTCAGTGTAAAACATAACATTTATAAAAGTTTAAAAATGTGTATTCCTAACTATAGTCATGTAGTGAGATACATATATAAGTTTGGACTGCTTCTTGATAAGGGACATAAATGTTTAAACACTTTAGATAAAAGGCACTCTCATGTAAAAATATCATAATGATGGAAGAGCAAATATATTTGTAGTGTGGTGCTAGAAAGCAGTTAATAGAACTGAGAGACCTACAGACATGGTTTCTAATGTATGCTAGCATAGGTCAGGAGAGGAGGGGGTCTCAGAGAAATAGCAAATATACTTAATACATTTTCATAATCTCAATGAATTATAGGTAGTGGGATCCCCTAAACTAGTATCTGTTGCTGAGCTCGATAATGGAGTATAGGGGCAAATACAAACAAGTCAGGGTTTAAACACAAACAACTAACAATGTTCCAAGAGCTAATTATCAAAATAGTCCTGTCTGTAATTATAACAACAGTACATGCATCTAGCAGTCTAACTCTTCGCCCGTGCATCAGGCTCAAATGCCATCATTAGGCTACAGTAAGACTCTATAGTAGACAATTATAGAAAGAGTAAATTGTGCTCAATAAATGAGTCCGCATATTTGGTAACCAAAAGAGAATTTGATAGGCAGTAGATATTTTTAGAAATGTGTGGCAGAGGTCGGTTGGTGTCTACACCATACCCACTGCAGACATATATTAGCGGCAGGAAACTTATCAACCCACACATGTCTTTATGGTCCGGGTAAAAGCCATACAGAAAGCATAGTCCAGTAATTGTTGCGGTAAACAGAATACAGATTGCTGTAGTCTTGATGTAGCCAACAAAAATGTTATACCGGGTAAGTGCCTGTCCTCCATACACCTTCGGTTATCCATCGCAGTTAGGAAATGCAGCTGTGAGGGAGTCAGCACAATCAGGTCACTGACAGAGGACGGTGCCGAAAAAGTCTTGGTTCTCCCCAAACACATATACAGGTATTCCTCATGGGGAGGGGGGGGGATCATGCCGGTAAGGGGATATACCTTTGTTTAGCCAAAGTCCTCCTTGTATCACTCTCTGAAGCGCAATCTCAACTGTCGGTTTTTGCTTCGAGGGACCCGGCTCAATCTGTCCATCACCCAGGTGCAGTGCACGGAGCTGATGATCATATACCGCATTATGCAGCAGCTGTACACTCTCCAACGGTTCGTCCCTTCTATCTTGTACTTTAACCGCCTGACACTGTAGCACAGTACACGGTTCCTTCAGGGCGCCACTCCGGGCCATGACCAGGTGCGTTATGTTATCCTCACTTTCAGATATCATCAAAGGGGCCATCGATCCGCAGTCCCTTAATGTTTCAGTATGGTGAAGGGTAAGTGCTGTATGGGGCCCTCCATTCTCCTGTAAAACATCTGCCTTCAGTACTTCCTCCATAGGTGATAGGGTTTCCAGTTTCACATGCAAACTTTTCTGGAAGGTAGCTGGATTCCCATCAGTAGTTTTAGTAGTTTGTCTGTCGTCTGGATTGCAGCCAGGATCTGGCGGGGAGGTGCTCACAGCCGGGAGGTCCAAGGGAGCATTGAAAGCATCTCTAATGGTGTCTGAGAAGGCTTCTTGGTAGTGGGCAAGTAGATCGCCTAGTTCCCTAAGCAATTGGGTGGCTTCCATGATATATATGTCAATATCAAGGGACAATCAGCTCGCACTATGGTAGGTGAGAGTCTAGCAGCGTCTTGCGGGATTTAGCTGCTCTTTAACGACAGGGCCATTCAAGAACCCTGCCGGGGGGTTTAGGTAGTAGGCCGCAACCTATAAGATACTCCGGTAGACTGAATCCGGCATCAATGTAGTATAATATTGGTATCTTTCGATAGGACTTTCTCTGCTATGAACAGATCAATGGCGGGATATACTCAACAAAGCATATAGCAAAAGTTTATAGGCAGATTAGTGCAAGAGTATGATGCAGCAAACAATCTTGCGACCTGTCATGGCCGCCGCCCGGAAGTTCCCCCCCGTCTAACCAATTTTAAACAAGGTGCGTTGGCATTACTAAGTTGAACGCAAATATCACTTTTGCGGAAGCGATATTTTGTGCTCAACTTGTAATCTAGCCCATAGTGTTCAACCTATGGGCACACTCCTGAGCCTAACTTCTTTGCTGAGGTAACTTGTAGACAGATATGGAGCAGGGTTATTGCTGCGAAGCCTGCTATGTTCCCATCCAGTTTTCCAAGTTGGAACACAATTTCAGACTTAAAGGGACATGAAACCCATTATTTTTCTTTCACAAGTCAGATAGATCATGCAATTTTAAGCAACTTTCCCATTTAATCAATTTTGTTTCTTTCTTTTGGTGTCCTTTATTGAGGAAGCATCAATGAACTATTGGGAACTAGATGAACACAATTTTTTAAGGCAGTGACAAAAGGCATATATTTGCACCCACCAATCAGCAACTAGCATCTAATTCATAAACTTACCTAGGTATGCTTTTTAACAAAGAATACCAAGAGAATAAATCATATGAGGTAATAGAAGTAAGTTGGAAAATTAATTAAATTGCATGTTCTATCATGACAGAACATTTTTGGGGTTCATACTCCTTTAAATTACAGGGACAAATTAATAACTAAATATATTGGAAAGCTAATTTTATTACACATAATAAAACATTTTATATTACAATTTTTTTAATGTCCTTTTAAACTCCTGGTTTTAGTATAAAGTTCTGAGGGGTTAAAGGTATATGCTGGTATCATGTTCACAGAAGCATTCATGTAATTTAGGTCAGGGTTCCTTGGGTGGGGTGGGTATGTGCATTGGTGGATGCAAGCCAAGTAGGTAGGTCCATTAAGGCAGATGGAGCATCACCAAAGGGTGATAACATGTTCCATAAGTGTTGGAGGGGGCGGCTTAATGATAGCATGTTCCACAAGTGTGGGAGGGCAGGAGGGCAGGAGGGTTGATGATAGCATGTTCCACAAGTGTGGGAGGGCAGGAGGGTTGATGATAGCATGTTCCACAAGTGTGGGAGGGCAGGAGGGTTGATGATAACATGTTCCACAAGTGTGGGAGGGCAGGAGGGTTGATGATAGCATGTTCCACAAGTGTGGGAGGGCAGGAGGGTTGATGATAACATGTTCCACAAGTGTGGGAGGGCAGGAGGGTTGATGATAACATGTTCCACAAGTGTGGGAGGGCAGGAGGGTTGATGATAACATGTTCCACAAGTGTGGGACGGCAGGAGGGTTGATGATAGCATGTTCCACAAGTGTGGGAGGGCAGGAGGGTTGATGATAACATGTTCCACAAGTGTGGGAGGGCAGGAGGGTTGATGATAGCATGTTCCACAAGTGTGGGAGGGCAGGAGGGTTGATGATAACATGTTCCACAAGTGTGGGAGGGCAGGAGGGTTGATGATAACATGTTCCACAAGTGTGGGAGGGCAGGAGGGTTGATGATAACATGTTCCACAAGTGTGGGAGGGCAGGAGGGTTGATGATAGCATGTTCCACAAGTGTGGGAGGGCAGGAGGGTTGATGATAACATGTGTGGGAGGGCAGGAGGGTTGATGATAGCATGTTCCACAAGTGTGGGAGGGCAGGAGGGTTGATGATAACATGTTCCACAAGTGTGGGAGGGCAGGAGGGTTGATGATAGCATGTTCCACAAGTGTGGGAGGGCAGGAGGGTTGATGATAACATGTTCCACAAGTGTGGGAGGGCAGGAGGGTTGATGATAACATGTTCCACAAGTGTGGGAGGGCAGGAGGGTTGATGATAACATGTTCCACAAGTGTGGGACGGCAGGAGGGTTGATGATAGCATGTTCCACAAGTGTGGGAGGGCAGGAGGGTTGATGATAACATGTTCCACAAGTGTGGGAGGGCAGGAGGGTTGATGATAGCATGTTCCACAAGTGTGGGAGGGCAGGAGGGTTGATGATAACATGTTCCACAAGTGTGGGAGGGCAGGAGGGTTGATGATAACATGTTCCACAAGTGTGGGAGGGCAGGAGGGTTGATGATAACATGTTCCACAAGTGTGGGAGGGCAGGAGGGTTGATGATAGCATGTTCCACAAGTGTAGGAGGTGGGAGGGTTGATGATAACATGTTCCACAAGTGTGGGAGGGCAGGAGGGTTGATGATAACATGTTCCACAAGTGTGGGAGGGCAGGAGGGTTGATGATAACATGTTCCACAACTGTGGGAGGGCAGGAGGGTTGATGATAACATGTTCCACAAGTGTGGGACGGCAGGAGGGTTGATGATAACATGTTCCACAAGTGTGGGAGGGCAGGAGGGTTGATGATAGCATGTTCCGTAAGTGTGGGAGGGCAGGAGGGTTGATGATAGCATGTTCCGTAAGTGTGGGAGGGCAGGAAGGTTGATGATAGCAAGTTCCACAAGTGTGGGAGGGCAGGAGGGTTGATGATAACATGTTCCACAAGTGTAGGAGGTGGGAGGGTTGATGATAACATGTTCCACAAGTGTGGGAGGGGGAGGGTTGATGATAGCATGTTCCACAAGTGTGAGAGGGCAAGAGGGTTTATGATAGCATGTTCCACAAGTGTAGGAGGTGGGAGGGTTGATGATAGCATGTTCCACAAGTGTGGGAGAGGGGGGTTGATAATAGCATGTTCCACAAGTGTGGGAGGGCAGGAGGGTTGATGATAACATGTTCCGTAAGTGTGGGAGGGCAGGAGGGTTAATGATAACATGTTCCACAAGTGTAGGAGGTGGGAGGGTTGATGATAGCATGTTCCACAAGTGTTGGAGGGCAGGAGGGTTGATGATAGCATGTTCCACAAGTGTGGGAGGGCAGGAGGGTTGATGATCACATGTTCCACAAGTGTGGGAGGGCAGGAGGGTTGATGATAACATGTTCCACAAGTGTGGGAGGGCAGGAGGGTTGATGATAACATGTTCCACAAGTGTGGGAGGGCAGGAGGGTTGATGATAACATGTTCCACAAGTGTAGGAGGTGGGAGGGTTGATGATAACATGTTCCACAAGTGTGGGAGGGGGAGGGTTGATGATAGCATGTTCCACAAGTGTAGGAGGTGTGAGGGTTGATGATAGCATGTTCCACAAGTGTGGGAGAGGGGGGTTGATAATAGCATGTTCCACAAGTGTGGGAGGGCAGGAGGGTTAATGATAATATGTTCCACAAGTGTAGGAGGTGGGAGGGTTGATGATAGCATGTTCCACAAGTGTTGGAGGGAGAGGGTTGATAATAGCATGTTCCTTAAGTATGGGAGGGTTGATGATAGCATGTTCCACAAGTATGGGAGAGGGGGGGGGTTGATGATAGCATGTTCCACAAGTGTGGAAGAGGGGGGGAAGGGGTTGATGATAGCATGTTCCACAAGTGTAGGAGAGGGGGGTTGATGATGTGACCTTTTGTTATTGGTTGCTTATATTTTGTTTCCATTAAGCTTCCAAAGAAATATATGAAAAAAATGTTGTATATTTACATGTACAAATTCCAGACGTTCCAAAACTTTTTCAAAAGTCATGTCAGATGGCAAAGTATATTCCAAAATACTAGACTCTCTTTAGGACTATTAGAAAGGATAAAGTATGAAGCAATGTTAGCACTTCCCTTCAGGTGCTTGCTGCCAGCCCCGGTTCTCCCAAACCTTGTAAGGAAGCAGAAAGCTCCTTAGGACTGTAATACTGTTTTGACTAATGGAAAACAAAAGTCCTCTTGGAAAAAGATTTTTGCCACAGTACAGAAAGAAACAGTGGGAGGGCAGGAGGGTTGATGATAACATGTTCCACAAGTGTGGGAGGGCAGGAGGGTTGATGATAGCATGTTCCACAAGTGTGGGAGGGCAGGAGGGTTGATGATAACATGTTCCACAAGTGTGGGAGGGCAGGAGGGTTGATGATAACATGTTCCACAAGTGTGGGAGGGCAGGAGGGTTGATGATAACATGTTCCACAAGTGTGGGACGGCAGGAGGGTTGATGATAGCATGTTCCACAAGTGTGGGAGGGCAGGAGGGTTGATGATAACATGTGTGGGAGGGCAGGAGGGTTGATGATAGCATGTTCCACAAGTGTGGGAGGGCAGGAGGGTTGATGATAACATGTTCCACAAGTGTGGGAGGGCAGGAGGGTTGATGATAACATGTTCCACAAGTGTGGGAGGGCAGGAGGGTTGATGATAACATGTTCCACAAGTGTGGGAGGGCAAGAGGGTTGATGATAGCATGTTCCACAAGTGTAGGAGGTGGGAGGGTTGATGATAACATGTTCCACAAGTGTGGGAGGGCAGGAGGGTTGATGATAACATGTTCCACAAGTGTGGGAGGGCAGGAGGGTTGATGATAGCATGTTCCACAACTGTGGGAGGTGTGAGGGTTGATGATAGCATGTTCCACAAGTGTGGGAGAGGGGGGTTGATAATAGCATGTTCCACAAGTGTGGGAGGGCAGGAGGGTTAATGATAATATGTTCCACAAGTGTAGGAGGTGGGAGGGTTGATGATAGCATGTTCCACAAGTGTTGGAGGGAGAGGGTTGATAATAGCATGTTCCTTAAGTATGGGAGGGTTGATGATAGCATGTTCCACAAGTATGGGAGAGGGGGGGGGTTGATGATAGCATGTTCCACAAGTGTGGAAGAGGGGGGGAAGGGGTTGATGATAGCATGTTCCACAAGTGTAGGAGAGGGGGGTTGATGATGTGACCTTTTGTTATTGGTTGCTTATATTTTGTTTCCATTAAGCTTCCAAAGAAATATATGAAAAAAATGTTGTATATTTACATGTACAAATTCCAGACGTTCCAAAACTTTTTCAAAAGTCATGTCAGATGGCAAAGTATATTCCAAAATACTAGACTCTCTTTAGGACTATTAGAAAGGATAAAGTATGAAGCAATGTTAGCACTTCCCTTCAGGTGCTTGCTGCCAGCCCCGGTTCTCCCAAACCTTGTAAGGAAGCAGAAAGCTCCTTAGGACTGTAATACTGTTTTGACTAATGGAAAACAAAAGTCCTCTTGGAAAAAGATTTTTGCCACAGTACAGAAAGAAACAGTGGGAGGGCAGGAGGGTTGATGATAACATGTTCCACAAGTGTGGGAGGGCAGGAGGGTTGATGATAGCATGTTCCACAAGTGTGGGAGGGCAGGAGGGTTGATGATAACATGTTCCACAAGTGTGGGAGGGCAGGAGGGTTGATGATAACATGTTCCACAAGTGTGGGAGGGCAGGAGGGTTGATGATAACATGTTCCACAAGTGTGGGACGGCAGGAGGGTTGATGATAGCATGTTCCACAAGTGTGGGAGGGCAGGAGGGTTGATGATAACATGTGTGGGAGGGCAGGAGGGTTGATGATAGCATGTTCCACAAGTGTGGGAGGGCAGGAGGGTTGATGATAACATGTTCCACAAGTGTGGGAGGGCAGGAGGGTTGATGATAACATGTTCCACAAGTGTGGGAGGGCAGGAGGGTTGATGATAACATGTTCCACAAGTGTGGGAGGGCAAGAGGGTTGATGATAGCATGTTCCACAAGTGTAGGAGGTGGGAGGGTTGATGATAACATGTTCCACAAGTGTGGGAGGGCAGGAGGGTTGATGATAACATGTTCCACAAGTGTGGGAGGGCAGGAGGGTTGATGATAACATGTTCCACAACTGTGGGAGGGCAGGAGGGTTGATGATAACATGTTCCACAAGTGTGGGACGGCAGGAGGGTTGATGATAACATGTTCCACAAGTGTGGGAGGGCAGGAGGGTTGATGATAACATGTTCCACAAGTGTGGGAGGGCAGGAGGGTTGATGACAGCATGTTCCGTAAGTGTGGGAGGGCAGGAGGGTTGATGATAGCATGTTCCGTAAGTGTGGGAGGGCAGGAAGGTTGATGATAGCAAGTTCCACAAGTGTGGGAGGGCAGGAGGGTTGATGATAACATGTTCCACAAGTGTAGGAGGTGGGAGGGTTGATGATAACATGTTCCACAAGTGTGGGAGGGGGAGGGTTGATGATAGCATGTTCCACAAGTGTGAGAGGGCAAGAGGGTTGATGATAGCATGTTCCACAAGTGTAGGAGGTGGGAGGGTTGATGATAGCATGTTCCACAAGTGTGGGAGAGGGGGGTTGATAATAGCATGTTCCACAAGTGTGGGAGGGCAGGAGGGTTGATGATAACATGTTCCGTAAGTGTGGGAGGGCAGGAGGGTTAATGATAACATGTTCCACAAGTGTAGGAGGTGGGAGGGTTGATGATAGCATGTTCCACAAGTGTTGGAGGGCAGGAGGGTTGATGATAGCATGTTCCACAAGTGTGGGAGGGCAGGAGGGTTGATGATCACATGTTCCACAAGTGTGGGAGGGCAGGAGGGTTGATGATAACATGTTCCACAAGTGTGGGAGGGCAGGAGGGTTGATGATAACATGTTCCACAAGTGTGGGAGGGCAGGAGGGTTGATGATAACATGTTACACAAGTGTGGGAGGGCAGGAGGGTTGATGATAACATGTTACACAAGTGTGGGAAGGCAGGAGGGTTGATGATAACATGTTCCACAAGTGTGGGAGGGCAGGAGGGTTGATGATAACATGTTCCTTAAGTGTGGGAGGGCAGGAGGGTGGATGATAACATGTTCCACAAGTGTGGGAGGGCAGGAGGGTTGATGATAGCATGTTCCACAAGTGTGGGAGGGCAGGAGGGTTGATGATAACATGTTCCACAAGTGTAGGAGGTGGGAGGGTTGATGATAACATGTTCCACAAGTGTGGGAGGGGGAGGGTTGATGATAGCATGTTCCACAAGTGTAGGAGGTGTGAGGGTTGATGATAGCATGTTCCACAAGTGTGGGAGAGGGGGGTTGATAATAGCATGTTCCACAAGTGTGGGAGGGCAGGAGGGTTAATGATAATATGTTCCACAAGTGTAGGAGGTGGGAGGGTTGATGATAGCATGTTCCACAAGTGTTGGAGGGAGAGGGTTGATAATAGCATGTTCCTTAAGTATGGGAGGGTTGATGATAGCATGTTCCACAAGTATGGGTGAGGGGGGGGGGTTGATGATAGCATGTTCCACAAGTGTGGAAGAGGGGGGGAAGGGGTTGATGATAGCATGTTCCACAAGTGTAGGAGAGGGGGGTTGATGATGTGACCTTTTGTTATTGGTTGCTTATATTTTGTTTCCATTAAGCATCCAAAGAAATATATGAAAAAAATGTTGTATATTTACATGTACAAATTCCAGAAGTTCCAAAACTTTTTCAAAAGTCATGTCAGATGGCAAAGTATATTCCAAAATACTAGACTCTCTTTAGGACTATTAGAAAGGATAAAGTATGAAGCAATGTTAGCACTTCCCTTCAGGTGCTTGCTGCCAGCCCCGGTTCTCCCAAACCTTGTATAGAAGCAGAATGCTCCTTAGGACTGTAATACTGTTTTGACTAATGGAAAACAAAAGTCCTCTTGGAAAAAGATTTTTGCCACAGTACAGAAAGAAACAGTTCCAATAATATTGCAATTTCATAGCGTATTTGTTATACTTTGTTTTAAATGAGCTTACTTAACTTTTACTTAACTGTTGAAGAGTTAATAATGAGATATTTTCTTGTCCGTTAAATAATTGAATATCTTACTTTTTTTCTTTGCAGATAATCCCGTAACCCCTGTGGTTGTGTCACCACCTGATGTAACTGAAGGGCAATTTGTGACTTTTCAGTGTTCAACTCCATATTTTTGTCCTGATTCTTCTACTGCACTTGCATGGCAAAACTATGACCCAGAGAGATTTGAATTATCTGCTCATGCACAGCTGGATACATCTGCGGTTCTTGTCACACAGAACCTCACTCGTAGCTTTACCTGGAGAGAGAACCAGAAAGCTATTCGTTGTGAACTTTCAGTTGGTGCTCACAAAGCAATAAAGGAAGTTATTGTGAGCGTCAAACGTAAGTGAACATAGCATTTGTACGGGAGAGAATTTTTAAGGGACATTTAACACTAATCACATTTCATGCACCTTCCTCTAATTATGGGTGCCGCCATTTTGGAACCTTGGTTTCTCTGCAGATATCTGAAGGAGAGTTGCTGCACATGTGCATAATACAGCGATAGCTAGATATCAAAATGTCAGAACCCATAACAAGAGGGAGGCGGGGAATAACCTTAATGTTATGATATATTATAATATTATTATATTTAGAGTCCAATGTCCCTCAGTCAGTATAAAGAATGTTATGAGTTTCAGATCTTCTGGAAATTAGATTCACTATTAATAAGATTTGTGTAGGTAATATTGTGAGTGGTGATCATGTAACTCTCTCTACGGCAGTGTTTCCAGGCACAAAAGACATTTAAATGTCCTGCATCTTATATTCTAAAATCAAGAGGGATAGTGACTATCAAACTGCAAAATGACAAGTTATGCGCTAAACCGGGTGTGTAAATAACACAAAAAAATGAGCGGTATTGCACTCTCCATAGCGCTGCAATTACAAGTTACTGAAAAACCTTCTCTTGTTGTGCGGTATGGTGCGATAAGCTCCATACCGCACAAAACCCAAGGCCTGACTTGACGTTCTCATGCACGTTTCCCCCCATAGACATCAATGGATTGATGTCTATGGGGAAAAGAAAGTTATGTAAAAACACCCTAACATAAAACCCTAGTCTAAATACCCCTAATCCACCGCCCCAACATCGCTAACACCTTAACAAACCTATTAACCCCTAATTCACCGTCCCGACAGCTCCGACACCAAATAAACCTATTAACCCCTAAACCGCTGGTCCCCCACATCGCTAATACTATCATAAAACTATTAACCCCTAAACCGCTGCCCCCCAACATCGCCGACACTAAATAAACCTATTAACACCTAAACTGCTGGCCCTCCACAAAAAGCTACAGCCTCAAGAGAAAACTTTTTTAGCATGATGATTAGTAACCTAGCTATTGTAGTTGTAAAATTGTACATGTGTACAAATAAAGCAACAGTAAAGTCAAAATTCAAAGGACTGTCTACTCCAGATTTTTTTCATTGTTTAAAACAATAGATAATCCCCTTATTACCCATTCCCCAGTTTTGTATAGCCAACATGGTTATATTAATATACTTTTTATCTCAGTGATTACCTTGTATCTAAGACTCTGTAAACTGCCCCCTTATCTCAGTTCTTTTGACAGACTTGCATTTTAGCCCTTTCATCTGATTGGCTGATTTAAATTTGAAGAATTTAAAGAATCAAATCAGCCAATAGAAATGCAAGGGTACCCCTATATAAAAGGGGTACCTTGCATTTAATCTTCAGTGTGTGGCTAGAGACCGCATGAGGAGGAGCTCCATGTCGATGCTCTGAAGAGGAGGACCGACATCACAGATGAAATCACCAAAGGACTTTGCCGTCACCCCCAGGATGAAGATAGAAGATGGACCGTGGGAAGGATGAAGATTGGAGAAGATGTTCCGCCGATGGATGAAGATGTTTCGCTGCTGGGATAAAGATGTTTTGCCGTTGGGATGAAGATGGATCGCCGACCTTCATAAATGGTGAGTACCAATTTTGTGGTTAGTGTTATTTTTATTTTATTTTTTTTATTTTTTTTAGATTAGGGCTTTTTATTTTTAATGGTCAGAAAAAGAGCTGAATGCCGTTTTAAGGGCAATGCCCATTCAAATTACCTTTTCGGGGCAATGGGTAGATTGTCTTTTTTTTCTTAGGTTTCTTTTTATTTTGGAGGGTTGAGGGGTTGTAATATTAGGGGGTCATTTATTTATTTATGTATTGGCAAAAGAGCTATTAACTTTAGAGTTTTTATTTTTTGTAATTTAGTTATTAGTTTAATACTTTGCGTCGTGGATGGGTGGGGGGTTATTATTTTAATTTTATTATTAACAGGTATTTGTAGAGTGCTAACAGATTCTGCAGCGCTATAAACATAGTTGGTATACAGGATAACATTTATAGGGATCAAATGGGTAGAGGGCCCTGTCAAGAGTTGCACTGTTGTAGTCAGCTCTTATGGAGGTGATCTACAAACAACTGGTCTCATAGGCTTACATTCTAAGGGGTTCGAGGCGAAATCAATGGAGTTAGGAAAGGTTAGTGTTGGTTGTATGCATCCCTGAATAGTAAAGTCTTTAGTATGTATGTATTGGGTACGTGTAAAGCGTGGCTAATCACCCGTAAGGGTCTCAAGGCGCTTTAGGGAGTGCTTGAAGCTGTTAAAACTAGGGGAGAGTCTTGTAGAGTGAGGCAGGAAGTTCCACAAGATGGAGGTCAGTCTGGAGAAGTCCTGTAAACGGGAATGTGAGGAAGTAACAAGAGAGGAAGAGAGTAGGAGATAGTGAGCAGAGCAAAAGGGACGGGAGGGTGAGTATCTGGAGTCAAGGTCTGAAATATAAGGGGGAGCAGTGCAGTTGAGGGCTTTGTATGTCAGAGTGAGGATTTTGTGTTTAATCCTGGAGGCAAGAGGAAGCCAGTGAAGGGATTGGCAGAGAGGTTCAGCAGATGAAGAGCAATGTGTAAGGAAGATGAGCCTGGCAGAGGCATTCATTATGGATTGTAAAGGAGCTAGGTGGCAGCTAGGTAGACCAAAGAGGACGGAGTTGCAGTAGTCGAGACGGGAAAGGATGAGAGAGTGAATTAAAATCTTAGTTGTGTCTTGTGTAAGGAAATGTCTAATTTTAGAGATGACAAATTGTACACAGATTGCAAGCAAAGCCAAACAGGTACCTGTGAGAGGCGCCAAATTATGACAATATATATATATATATATATATATATATATATATATATATATATATATATATATATATATATATATATATATATATATATATATATAAAGATCCAAAAATGACAAATTGGTGTCCCTTAATAAAGTATACAAAAAAGAGCAAAAATGTGCAATCAGCTCCAATGGTCACAATCAAAGGCGCATAAATATCCTAATCTTCAGTGTATATATATATATATATATATATATATATATATATATATCATAAAGGTGCATATAAATCAGATTCACATGTATAGTATGTATAATATATAACCTGACACATATATTGGTTGACAAACATATACACAAATTCAAGCATATATAAAAGAAAAAAGTGGAAAGTCCAGAGATATAATAAAATGAAAAAATCCTGATAAAGTAATTTGATTCAATCTCAAAAAAAAAAAAAAAAGGGAGTCCAAGACTGGAGGCAGCTCCTCTAGAGTATCATGCCACAACACAGGAGGTGATGATCTTGAAAGGAGAAGATAGAGGGCACCACATGGTGAGGGTGCCCTCTATTTTCTCCTTTCAAATTTTAGAGATGTTTTTAAGGTGGAAGCGGCAGGTTTTAGCCAAGGACTTAATGTTATGTGAGGAGTGAAGGAAAGGTCTGAGTCAAATGTGACCCCAAGACATTGCACATGCGGGGTAGGGGTAATGATGGAATTATCAACAGTTATAGAAAATTGGAGGGTTGAGATTTTGGAAGAAGGGAGAAAAATAAGGAGTTCAGTTTTGGAGAGATTTAGCTTAAGGTAGTGAGAGGACATCAAAGATGAGATATGAAAAAGACAGTTAGTGACACGGATTAGTAAGGCAGATGGTAGGTCTGGTGCAGAGAGGTAGATTTGGGTGCTATTGGCATACAAATGATATTGAAACCCATGGGACTCTATTAAGGAACCTAATGAAGATTGAAAAGAGAAGGGGACCGAGGACAGAGTCTTGAGGTACCCCAACAGAAAGTGGTAACGGGGCAGAGGATGCCCTGGAGAAGGCTACACTAAAGGTACGGTTAGATAAATAGGAAAAGAACCACAAGAGAGCTGTGTCACAGATGTCGAAGGATTGGAGGGTTTGGAGCAAAAGAGGGTGATTAAGAGTGTCAAAGGCTGCAGACAAATCAAGGAGGATAAGCAGAGAGAAGTGGCCTTTTGATTTTGCTGTAAGTAGGTCATTGGTAACCTTGACAATTGCTGTTTATGTGGAGTGATGGGGACGAAATCCAGATTGCAGTGGGTCAAGAAGAGAGTTTAGTGTAAGGAAATAGGATAGACGGGCATATACTAGCTTTTCAAGAGGGAGTAGGGAAATAGGACGGTAGTTGGATGGGGAGGTTGGATCGAGAGAAGGTTTTATGAGGATAGGTGTGACCAGTGCATGTTTTAGAGATGAAGGAAAAATACCAGTGCTGAGGGAGAGGTTGAAAATGTGGGTGAGTATAGGGGTGAGGGTAGAAGAGAGGGAGGGGAGTAGCTGTGAGGGGATAGGGTCAAGGGGACAGGTAGTATGGTGGGAGGACAGTATAAGGGCAGAAACTTCTTCCTCAGTAACGGGGCAAAAGAGCTAAATTTAAGGATATTTGTGTTTTGGATGATTGTGAGCTTTTGAGGGGGTAGGAGATTGGTAGTAAATTCAGAGGTGATTTCATTTCTGATGGAGACAATTTTGTTATTGAAGTGGATTAGGGGTTATTAGGTTTATTATGTACTTTGCATTGTGGAGGGATTGCAGTTTAGGGGTTAATAACTTTTATTAGTGATTGCGATGTGGGGGGATGACAGTTTAGGGGTT
>NC_069500.1:1401253083-1401323083 GCF_027579735.1 Bombina bombina
CATCGCCGACACCTAACTTCAAACATTAACCCCTAATCTGCCGACCGGAGCTCACCGCTATTCTAATAAATGTATTAACCCCTAAAGCTAAGTCTAACCCTAACACTAACACCCCCCTAAGTTAAATATAATTTAAATCTAACGAAATTAATTAACTCTTATTAAATAAATTATTCCTATTTAAAGCTAAATACTTACCTGTTAAATAAATCCTAATATAGCTACAATATAAATTATAATTACATTGTAGCTATTTTAGGATTTATATTTATTTACAGGTAACTTTGTATTTATTTTAACCAGGTACAATAGCTATTAAATAGTTAAGAACTATTTAATAGCTTAAAATAGTTAAAATAATTACAAATTTAGCTGTAAAATAAATCCTAACCTAAGTTACAATTAAACCTAACACTACACTATCAATAAATTAATTAAATAAAATACCTACAATTATCTACAATTAAACCTAACACTACACTATCAATAAATAAATTAAATACAATTCCTACAAATAAATACAATGAAATAAACTAACTAAAGTACAAAAAATAAAAAATAACTAAGTTACAAAAAATAAAAAAATATTTACAAACATAAGAAAAATATTACAACAATTTTAAACTAATTACACCTACTCTAAGCCCCCTAATAAAATAACAAAGCCCCCCAAAATAACAAAATGCCCTACCCTATTCTAAATTACTAAAGTTCAAAGCTCTTTTACCTTACCAGCCCTGAACAGGGCCCTTTGCGAGGCATGCCCCAAGAAGTTCAACTCTTTTGCCTGTAAAAAAAAACATACAATACCCCCCCAACATTACAACCCACCACCCACATACCCCTAATCTAACCCAAACCCCCCTTAAATAAACCTAACACTAAGCCCCTGAAGATCTTCCTACCTTATCTTCACCATACCAGGTTCTCCGATCCATCCTGAAGAGCCCAAGGGACAATATATTAGACTAAGGCGCAATTGTACAGATCCAGATAATTATTGGAGACATGCTAATGATTTAACAGCAAGGCTGATAAATAGAGATTATGAATAAAATAAGCTCAGACAGATATCTGAACAAGTCTCACATTTTAATAGAGAAAACTTACTGAAAGATAATCCTAGAAAAAATGTAAAAAACACTGGTATAAATTCTATAACCAGATATAGTAAACAGTATAATGATTTATGTGGTATCATAAAAAAAAGATTGCCAATATTAGAGAATGACAAAGACTTACAATCTATCTCCACTATGGGTAAATATGTATCAAAAAGATCTGAAACAATTGGAGAGAGAATAATGAAAAATGTTGGCTCCAAAAGCCAAAATATTGAAGGAGAGAATAAAAAGAATTGGCTTTCTAAAAAAATTGGATTTTTTAAGTGTGGAGGCAGACCCTGTAAATGTTGTGAATTTGCCAAAATAGGAGATACCTTTATCTCAACCAATACAGGCAACACATATAAGATTAGGAATAGAATAGATTGTAATTCCACCTATGTGATATATCTTATTACTTGCCAATATTGCAAGTTTCAATATGTAGGGCTCACCTCTAGATTATTGAAAGACAGGATTAGGGAGCATATTCTTTCCATAGAGGCTGACACCCCTAAAATACTGGTGGCAAAACATTTTACACTACATAACAGTAATATGAGATATTTCAGCTTCCAGGGAATAGAATATGTCTCCTTAGGACCAAGGGGAGGTGATCGATACCAAGCTTTTAGCAGGAAAGAAATATACTGGATTTATACCTTGAAAACAGGCTTTCCAATAGGTATAAATAAGATCAGCGACGTAAAACTATTTATTGATAGAGATTAGAGCTAGATATATTTGAATATCCAATACTAGTTTGTTATTCAAGAATTAATATCTTAATGTGGGTTTAAGACAATGTATATTCAAATTTCACTATATATCAGATAAGAAAATTGAAGTTCCAATAACAAATTAAACAACTCTACATTCTGATCAGGACTCACATGGCTATATGTTGAAACCTAAGTTAGCGTATATGTATGTGATAGAGACTCATGTGTAACTTAGCACATGAACATAACAATGACAATAGAATAATTGCATTTAACTTATATACATTATATATGTCGTTGGTGGTTTAAAATATGTGCTACATTACATATTAGCCCTGCCAAGAATTTTAAATAAGTGTGTAGAATTTATATACGTTAATACACGTTTAGTAATTTGTACTCTTTCCCCGATCCCACTATCAGATTTGACAAATGTTATCTTGTTTTTAGCGAGTGACCATGTAGCTAGTTTGTATTTATGGCAGTGCTTTATATAAAAAGAAGATATTTTGGCACTTAGGGAGTGTTAGAGTTAAATTAAGGTGTGCATTAAGAATACATTGGGATTGGTTACACCCACACTCCTCTATGTCGATATAATAGCTGCATAGGGCACTTGTATAACAGCTCTGATGAACTGCCGTGGAGGTAGGAAACGCGTCAGCTGTAATGTTCGATCTGCTGTGCTCTGTTAATGCTTTTAAATGATTCAATAAACCAAAGTTTTATACTACATACCTCTTCTCTCCTTGTTCATCATTACTGCAAGAACGTAATCATCTTTGTGGAAGTCTTAAAAAAAAAAAATATATATATATATATATATATATATATATATATATATATATATATATATATATATATGCTATATATCTATTAGCTATCTATCTATCTATATATATTTTTTATATATTTATCTATATACTATATATATATATATATATATATATATAGACACACATACATATCTATATATATATACACACACACACACATACATACAGTATATATCTATATATATAGTTTACAGTGGTTTAATTATGTAATCCATATAAATATCCCACTGACGCCAATGAATTATCATATAATTAACCCACTGTAAACCATATATATATATATATATATATATATATATATTTATTTATATGGATCCCACTGACATCACTGAATTATCATATAATATATATATATATATATACATACAGTGGGTTAATTATATGATAATTCATTGGTGTCAGAGGAATATATATATATATATATATATATAGTTTACTCATACACATTCGTGTCAGGTTGTTTATACATACACATTGGTGTCCAGTGGCCGCCCTAAATATATACATTGGTGTCAGTGGGCTTACTTACCTGTGAGCCGATGCTTCCCGCTCTGCCATGCCACCCGCCGCTACTACCTGCTCACAGTGCGCCGCCCACTGCTACCCGCTCACAGTGCGCAAACGGACATGCGCAGTGGCACTCTGACAGGCCCATCTGAAATATCGGAGATATGTAAAGGCGGGCCTGTCAGAGCAAATGTCTGTAGGCTATTTAGGGTCGCGGCCCACCAGCAGGGCCGTCGCGGCCCGGTAGTGGGCCATGGCCCGGCTGTTGAGAAACACTGGTCTAGCTCCTAACGCAGCCCCATTGATTCCTATGGGGAAAACACATTTATGTCTACACCTAACAACCTAACATGAAACCCAGAGTCTAAACACCCCTAATCTTACACTTATTAACCCCTAATCTGCTGTCCCTGACATCGCTGACACCTACATTTTATTTATTAACCCCTACTCTGCCGCCCCCAATGTCGCCGCAACCTACCTACATTTATTAACCACTAATCTGCCGCCCCAATGTTGCCGCCACTATAATAAAGTTATTAACCCCTAAACCTAAGTCTAACTCTAACACCCCCTAACTTAAATATAATTAAAATAAATCTAAATACAATTACTACAATTAACTAAATAATTTCTATTTAAAACTAAATACTTACCTATAAAATAAACCCTAAGCTAGCTACAATATAACTAATAGTTACATTGTAGCTAGCTTAGGGTTTATTTTTATTTTACAGGCAAGTTTGTATTTATATAAAACGGGGGCGGGGTGATAGGTGCGCTGCAATTAGCTAAAGGTATTTATGCAGTTAATATATATATATATAGATGTGTATCAGTTAAATATAAAGTGGCAGATATATTGCTGTGCATGTAAATTACTATTGAATGTGCCCAAAGAATGTGTTTTTTTATATATTTTTTATATAAATGTGTTATATATAGTGTAAAGATCTCTAAGACAGAGGGAAAATAGCCGCAGTGGGTTTGAACAATATTTACTTTATAAAAAATATATACAGTACAAATAAAAAACGATCTCAATGATCTAAGTTTTAAAACATCATATTATAGGGACATCTCCCAGATGAATAGCAGAAAATATGAATCACATAAAACCATATATCCACAGTTTAAAACAAGGTTAAACCATATATATGAAATCCAGCGTATGCATCTGATTGCAATCTAAAATACGGTTAAACAAGCTGCCCCAAACATAAATTTTATGCACAAATGTCCGTATTGTAGAATAAACGTTAATTTATAGGCCAATATGGTACCTTTGTACCCAGCTTATTTACAGCTAGACAGTTCAAAAGCTCGTGAGCGTTCATAAAAAATATACAGAGGTAGGACTTTTTCAGTCTTTTGGTCGATGTTATTTTCAGATAAGACAGGTTACCTTATTTTTGGTAGGTGTTATTTTCAGATTGGACCGGTTACCTTATTTTTCGTAGAGCCGTTCACGGCATCCGTCTTCCCTATTACCTAGTGACTTAGCAGCGCCGCATGTGTCTTGGCGTCTGATGTCACGACCTGGTTTCTCGGGTGGGATTGGCTAGGTAACTTTTTGAATGACAAAGAATTCTTCGTTTAAAATATAGAGGATGTTGGAAGATCCTGCACTTAGTGCTATGCGCACGCAGGAAAGGAAAAAGTCCCAAATAGCTTGTAGTAGACAACCCGGGTTGTTGCAGTTTTAAAAACTGTTCCACTTAGTAACAAAAGAATAATAGAACTTTTTGTGTTATAACTCAACACAAGTAAAGGTCAGCAGTCACAAGGTCAATGCGTTTTGCTCAGAAGAGCTTTATCAAGATCCTGGTGACTGTTGTAATGTCTTATTTAAAGGTGTTAATAGCTTCTGATTGGTTCCTCGTTGATCAAAGCCATTTAAGGTGGATTTTTGTATTACTCCTCTTTATCCAAGGTGTGTTAAGGATTTAAGGCGGAAGTTTACATAGGACAGCTCTAGAATGTCTATTTTCATAATCTGCCACTTTATATTTAACTGATACACATCTATATATATATATTAACTGCATAATTGCAGCGCACCTATCACCCCCCGTTTTGTATTACAATTGTTTCTGAGAGACCGAAGGATCTTTCTTTTTGGTAGGTGTTTGGTATTCTTCATTGCCAGCGCAGTACTACACACCCCTTCTTGATTACTTTGTATTTATTTTAACTAGGTGTTGGAAATGAGAGTTGGCGCTAACTGTTATCCTAAATGCCTAGTTAAAAAACTCCTCCTCCTCAGTAGTTTGGAAAATTGTGAGTGCTAGAAATAAGAAAGTGGTAACTGGCGCTAATTGTAAAAAAGCTAGGATAACACTACCAATAGAATTAATGTAATATTAATTTACGGCTGTCCGTTAAGTGGGAGAGGAATAAAGATGAGCGAATCGTGGAAAATAATCTTAAGTGTTCTAGTAGGAACTGAGTATATAATAATGATATCCTAATATTGTCCTTCTTGCTCTATTTTAGGTATCAATAGTAAACTAAAAAACATATGAAAACAGTGTATCAATTCCTATTTGGATATAGTGACAGCGTGTTAAAAATCATAAAATGTGATAAAGTATTCACCTACTTAACATCGTTAATACTGATGTTGATGACAATATGAAAAATGTTACGTGTATACGTATAAGATATATGTGTTTATAAATATATTAAGTAGCGTCTTAAATGTTGTAGACACTTGAGGTCTAAATAGGTGGATAATAAGTGGCAATATGATCAAATAATAAATCTCTGTGGCAATGAATCTATATAAAATATTTAATCTTTATAAAAGAAATCAATAAAACATCAATAAACGCAAATTTTAGAAAAAAAAAAATAAACGCAAATTTTAAAATTTTTTTTTTATTAAAACACTAGGGATGTCTCCCTTAGAATCAGTTGTTCTTGTCGACAATAGTTTGCTCAGCAGTGGTTAACGGAACATCGTGGGTAGTATATACTACAATGTTACTGCAGGAAATAAAAGTCACAATGGCATAAATGGTAAGGTACCTTACTGATATCTGTGTTGTAGAAGCTGGCGGACAGGCCGTGTGTTGATTCCTTTCGCCTCTATTCGGCGTCTGAGTATAGCGGGGTATTTCGCGGCTTAAAAACCAAACCGCTCGCTTTTTGTGGTGATTGGTGGTTTAGGTCACACACCCCTTCTCTGATAGGTCTGATGGATAACGTTACGTGGAAGTATATCGGCCAATTTATTAGTTGATAAATCTTTCTTCTTACTGGAATGAAGCTTGCTGAACTTGAGTCAGACAATTTGTGTCTGTTAGAGCCGTATTCAGAAACGGTAATGGTTGTGAGTGTAGATACTCGATAATCGCTGATCAGATCCCTGGTCCTCGAAGTGGCTTTGTCTCCTAAATCAATAAAATTAGAGAGTCCACAGGAGGGGCTGGATCGCAGCTTTTATGTGTATTTCAATCTTTGATGAGTCCCGACAATAAAAACAAAGTTTCTGGAGTAAATTATACGCGTTTCACCCTGGGAGGGCTTTATCAAGATACTCCAGGTGTATATTTCACACTTTTTAAAGGTGCTCTTTGGATTTCATTGGCTACTTGGTTGTGGATTTCTATTGGAGCCAGTATACAACACCTCTTTTCCATAAAGGTGGATTTTAGGTATTACTCAGACATATATAAGGTGGTATATAAACACTTGTTGTAACTTATGATTTTATGCTAATATTCTTGATACTTTACATTATCTCCTGTATTACTATAAATCCTCAACATAGTCTAAATTTTGCAGAGTGTTAGGGGGCTTTAAGAAAGTTATAACATACACTGCATCACTGATGCTGATAAATATAATATCCCTAGACACGTTACTAGAACAATATGACAGTGGTTATATTAGATAGTAAAAAATATACAAAATGCTTTGGGTGATCTAAATGGACAGGAGAACCTACTAACTAATTAACATGATGTCTTAAACTGACATCCTATAAATAACATGTATCTATATATTAGAAATTATTTTGATTGGCAAATTATAACACTAGAATTATTAACTACAACTATAGGGCTGTTGGTCCAGAGTATTCCCTAAACTTGGAATATACAAATAACAAATATAGAAACTAGGTGTGGACGATTCTATTATAAATCTCTATATATAGGTATATGGAGTTCAAATGTAAATGCTCTATATCACATGTGTAGTATGTTTGGAAAATTGAGCGACTATGATTAGAGATTTATGTTATAAATGAGCTAAGGTAGTTATGTACTCATCTTGAAAAAGTGCCAGAAAGGAAATGGTGAAGGGTATTATTCTTATATATTATAGATCTGTATAGTAATATAATTATAAAAAAAGGGATATTTCTAATTCTGAATTAAGTCCCTGGGGTTGTAATGTTTGTAAGGTATATATAGTCTCTGATTCAATTTTGAGTAATTCTACTTCTAAATTGCCCCCTCTCCAGTTTCTGGTTACTTTTTTGATTCCCCAAAATCTAAAATCTGCCAAATTGTTATTATGCTTCTCTTTGAAGTGTTGATATAAATATTTATCTTTTTTTCCTTTTTCAATTGTCCAGAGATGCTCACGGATCCTCTCTCTAAGGATTCTAGTTGTCTCCCCAATGTATTGTTTATTACATGTGCACTGGATCATATATACTATCCCTTTGTCTTGGCATCTGATGGTACTATCAATTTTGTATACTTTTCCTGTTTGTATGGACTTATATTCCTTTGTTTTACAACTATACTGGCATGACTTGCAGTTTATACATGGAAAGAATCCATTTATATTTTCTCCTGATAGGCTAGTTTGTATTGTCTTGTTTGATTCATTTTTGAACTCACTAGGAGCTAGAATTGTTTTAAGATTTCTGGCCTTTCTTTAGATGATATTCGGGTATGGAGAAACTTTATTACCAATAATTGAGTCATTCTGTACTAAATGCCAGTGTTTTTTCATTATTTTTTTCAGAGTCTTATAGTCTTCATTGTAATTAGTGATAAGTGATATATTGATGCTATTACTATCTGGAGCGAATGTGTTTGATTTTTCTTTATATTTCAGAAATTCTTTCCTATCAACAGATTCAATTTCCTTTTTAGCTTTAGTTACTAGATCTTTGTTGTACCCCTTCTCTAGGAACTTTCTTTCCAAAAAATCAGCTTGTTCCAAATAGTCTGTATTTTCTGAACAATTTCTACGCAAATGGATGCATTGTCCCTTCGGTACATTCTCTTTCCATCTTCTTAGATGGCAGCTCTCTGAGTGTATCAGGTTATTAGCATCTGCTTGCTTAAAGTGTGTTTTCGTGTTCAATGAGTTCTCTACTATTTCAATTTCTTGATCAAGGAAGACTATTTTTTCTTTACTTATAACGTTAGTGAATTTTAAACCTAGAGTATTGCAATTCATATCTGCTAGAAATTGATCTAAATATACAATATCCCCGTTCCAAATCATTATAATATCATCTATATATCTTTTATATAGCATGAGGTTTGCGCCAAGCTCGTGATTCTGGATGAAATTTTGTTCCCAGTTGCCCATGAATAAATTGGCATAACTTGGCGCAAACCTCGTGCCCTTTGCTGTACCTGTTACCTGTAAATAAAATTTCCCATTAAAGGAGAAGTAGTTCTGATTAAGAATGAAAGTTATACCATCTAATATAAATTTTGCCTGCTCTTTTTGTAATGTTTTGTCATTGTGTAAATAATATTCCACCGCTTTTATACTATCATCATGTTTGATACTTGTATAAAGTGATGATACATCACTTGTAATCAGATAGTAGCTATTTTTCCATTCTAATTTTTCTAAAATTTGTAGCACGTTAGTGGTATTTCTCAGATATGAAGGAAGAGTTCTAACATATTTTTGCAGGAATTTGTCAATATACTCTGAGAGGTTGCATGTGAGTGATCCAATACCAGAGATTATTGGCCTCCCTGGTGGGTTATTAAGGTCTTTATGTATTTTTGGCAAGTAATAAAAAATGGGTATTTTCGGAAATTTTGGTGATAAATATTTAAATTCTTTGATGTTTATAATACCTTTGTCCTTCGCCTCATCTAATAATGAACTTAATCTATTGGAATATAGAAGTGTTGGATCTGATTTGAGTATAGTATAAGTAGTTTTATCGTTGAGTAGATTATTTGTTTCAATTAAATAATCCTCTTTGTCTAAAATGACAACTCCTCCCCCTTTATCTGCCTGTTTAATCACGATGTTTTTATTCTTTTGTAAACTTTGTATAGCTTGTTTTTCTTTTAAAGATAAGTTATATTTAATATGGGTTTTGGGTGTTGTATTTTGTACGTCTTTCTGTACTAACTTTTCAAAAAGTTCCAAATTGCTTCCCCGTTCATGTTTTGGGTAGAACTTAGATTTTTGTTTTAAATCTGTATGTATATATAAGGGGGTTTAGCCCAGATTAGTCCTTTGATTTAGAGGATTTGGAAAATTTCTTTCAATTGGATTCTTTAGAAAATATTTTTTTAAGGTTAATTTTCTAACAAATTGGCTTATGTTAATATGTGTTTGGAATTTATTCATTCTGTTAGATGGTGCGAAAGACAAACCTCTATTTAGAACTTTTATTTCTTCTTTGTTTAATGTAGTGCTACTGAGATTAAAAATACCCTTTGGCACTATTTCGTTCTCTTGAAGTCTCTTATTTTCCCTTCTTCCTCTTCCTCTGCACCCTCTCTTGATCTTTTTTTTGGACTTCTTTGTGGTTTTTGTGTTTCTCTTTCTATCCTTTGTTCTTGGTGATTCGGGGGCTATTGGGCCCTGGCATAAAAAATGGTGGTTTGGTAATTCAGTTTCTCTTTGGTTTTCAAAATTCGAGAATCTATTCCTAGTGGGAATTTGCCAAGGGGAATTATCGTATGTGTGATTATGATATCTATTCTTGGAATAATTCAAAGTGTTGTCATTTCTCCAAGTGTTATCATTTCTTTCTTGTCTCTTATTATATCGGTTGTATTCATCATGGGGGGGTTGATATTGGTTTAAATAGTTGGAGTTATTTCTTCTATAATTATAGTTTCTGTGTGTGTCTTCATTGTCATAATGTGTTCTAGATCCATTATAATTGGTGTTTCTTCTATTATATGTATTATTTACATTTGGCCTACTATCTTTATTATAATATGTATTATTCCAATCTCGTCTGTTATATGTCGGCTCTATATTAGACCTTATTTCTCTATTTTGGAACGGTTTGTACCATTCCCTTCTGTTGTAATTATCATTCATATGATTGGGCTAGTGTTGTTTATTGTTATGTTCATTTCAATTTCCTCTGCTATTTTGATGTTGATGTGTGTAGGGGCCATTTCGATGGTAGTACTGGTCTCTATTTTGGTTATCATATTTAGTCTCAATGTTGGTTTTAGAATTTGATTGGTTGGAAGTACTTGGTTGTGTATCTATATTAATGGGATCTATAGATTGTTCTAAGTAATCATTTTGATCTCTTTTCAATTTCCCCCATTTGGTATTTAGCAGGTCTTTTCTAAGTTCGCCTAATTTATCAATTATATCACTTTGTCTATCTTTGTAGTCTTTTTTTTTTTAAGACAAAGAGATATAATTGACAGAATTAGAAATATCCCTTTTTTATAATTATATTACTATACAGATCTATAATATATAAGAATAATACCCTTCACCATTTCCTTTCTGGCACTTTTTCAAGATGAGTACATAACTACCTTAGCTCATTTATAACATAAATCTCTAATCATAGTCGCTCAATATTCCAAACATACTACACATGTGATGTAGAGCATTTACATTTGAACTCCATATACCTATATATAGAGATTTATAATAGAATCATCCACACCTAGTTTCTATATTTGTTATTTGTATATTCCAAGTTTAGGGAATACTCTGGACCAACAGCCCTATAGTTGTAGTTAATAATTCTAGTGTTATAATTTGCCAATCAAAATAATCTCTAATATATAGATACATGTTATTTATAGGATGTCAGTTTAAGACATCATGTTAATTAGTTAGTAGGTTCTCCTCTCCATTTAGATCACCCAAAGCATTTTGTATATTTTTTACTATCTAATATAATCACTGTCATATTGTTCTAGTAACATGTCTAGGGATATTATATTTATCAGCATCAGTGATGCAGTGTATGTTATAACTTTCTTAAAGCCCCCTAACACTCTGCAAAATTTAGACTATGTTGAGGATTTATAGTAATACAGGAGCTAATGTAACGTATCAAGAATATTAGCATAAAATCATAAGTTACAACAAGTGTGTATATACCACCTTATATATGTCTGAGTAATACCTAAAATCCACCTTTATGGAAAAGAGGTGTTGTATACTGGCTCCAATAGAAATCCACAACCAAGTAGCCAATGAAATCCAAAGAGCACCTTTAAAAAGTGTGAAATATACACCTGGAGTATCTTGATAAAGCCCTCCCAGGGTGAAACGCGTAGAATTTACTCCAGAAACTTTGTTTTTATTGTCGGGACTCATCAAAGATTGAAATACACATAAAAGCTGTGATCCAGCCCCTCCTGTGGACTCTCTAATTTTATTGATTTAGGAGACAAAGCCACTTCGAGGACCAGGCATCTGATCAGCGATTATCGAGTATCTACACTCACAACCATTACCGTTTCTGAATACGGCTCTAACAGGCACAAATTGTCTGACTCAAGTTCAGCAAGCTTCATTCCAGTAAGAAGAAAGATCTATCAACTAATAAATTGGCCGATATACTTCCACGTAACGTTATCCATCAGACCTATCAGAGAAGGGGTGTGTGACCTAAACCACCAATCACCACAAAAAGCGAGCGGTTTGGTTTTTAAGCCGCGAAATACCCCACTATACTCAGACGCCGAATAGAGGCAAAAGGAATCAACACACGGCCTGTCTGCCAGCTTCTACAACACAGATATCAGTAAGGTACCTTACCATTTATGCCATTGTGACTTTTATTTCCTGCAGTAACATTGTAGTATATACTACCCACAATGTTCAGTTAACCACTGCTGAGCAAACTATTGTCGACAAGAACAACTGATTCTAAGGGAGACGTCCCTAGTGTTTTAATAAAAAAAAAAATCTAAAATTTGCGTTTATTTTTTTTTTTTTCTAAAATTTGCGTTTATTTATTTTTTTTTCTAAAATTTGCGTTTATTGATGTTTTATTGATTTCTTTTATAAAGATTAAATATTTTATATAGATTCATTGCCACAGAGATTTATTATTTGATCATATTGCCACTTATTATCCACCTATTTAGACCTCAAGTGTCTACAACATTTAAGACGCTACTTAATATATTTATAAACACATATATCTTATACGTATAGACGTAACATTTTTCATATTGTCATCAACATCAGTATTAACAATGTTAAGTAGGAGAATACTTTATCACATTTTATGATTTTTAACACGCTGTCACTATATCCAAATAGGAATTGATACACTGTTTTCATATGTTTTTTAGTTTACTATTGATACCTAAAATAGAGCAAGAAGGACAATATTAGGATATCATTATTATATACTCAGTTCCTACTAGAACAATTAAGATTATTTTCCACGATTCACTCATCTTTATTCCTCTCCCACTTAACGGACAGCCGTAAATTAATTTACATTAATTCTATTGGTAGTGTTATCCTAGCTTTTTTACAATTAGCGCCATTAAAACCTATCACCCACACACCCAACCCTACTCTAAAACCCACCCAATCCCCCCTTAAAAAAACCTAACACTAACCACCTGAAGATTACCTTCCCGGGAGACGTCTTCACCCAACCGGGCAGAAGTGGTCCTCCAGACGGGCAGAAGTCTTCATCCAACCGGGCAGAAGTGGTCCTCCAGACGGGCAGAAGTCTTCATCCAGACGGCATCTTCTATCTTCATCCATCCGGCATGGAGCGGGTCCATCTTCAAGACATCCGACATGGAGCATCCTCTTCTTTCCACGGCTAAACACAGAATGTAGGTTCCTTTAAATGACATCATCCAAGATGGCGTCCCTTCAATTCAGATTGGCTGATAGAATTCTATCAGCCAATCGGAATTAAGGTAGAAAAAATCCTATTGGCTGATGCAATCAGCCAATAGGATTGAATTGGCATTCTATTGGCTGATTGGAACAGCGAATAGAATGGATGAAGATAGAAGATGCCGTCTGGATGAAGACTTCTGCCCATCTGGAGGACCACTTCTGCCCGGTTGGATGAAGACTTCTGCCCGTCTGGAGGACCACTTCTGCCCGGTTGGGTGAAGACGTCTCCCGGTAAGGTGATCTTCAGGGGGTTAGTGTTAGGTTTTTTTAAGGGGGGATTGGGTGGGTTTTAGAGTAGGGTTGGTTGTGTGGGTGGTGGGTTTTAATGTTGGGGGGGAATTGTACTTTTTTTTTCAGGTAAAAGAGCTGATTACTTTGGGGCAATGCCCTGCAAAAGGCCCTTTTAAGGGATATTTGAAATTTAGTGTAGGGTAGGGCTTTTTTTATTTTGGGGGGGGCTTTTTTATTTTGTTAGGGGGTTAGGTGTAATTAGTTTAAAAATCTTGTAATTTCTTTATTATTTTCTGTAATTTAGTGGGGGTTTTTTTTGTACTTTAAATAATTTTATTTAATTGTAATTAATTGTATTTAATTTAGGTAATTCATTTAATTATGGTGTAGTTTTAGGTGTAATTGTAACTTAGGTTAGGTTTTATTTTACAGGTAAATTTGTCTTCATTTTAACTAGGTAGTTATTAAATAGTTAATAACTATTTAATAACTATTGTACCTAGTTAACATAAATACAAAGTTGTCTGTAAAATAAAAATAAAAACTAAGGCCTAGATTTGGAGTTCGGCGGTAAAAGGGCTGTTAACGCTCCGCGGGCTTTTTTCTGGCCGCACCATAAATTTAACTCTGGTATCGAGAGTTTAATCAAATGCTGCGTTAGGCTCCAAAAAAGGAGCGTAGAGCATTTTTACCGCAAATGCAACTCTCGATACCAGAGTTGCTTACGGACGCGGCCGGCCTCAAAAACGTGCTCGTGCACGATTCTCCCATAGGAAACAATGGGGCTGTTTGAGCTGAAAAAAAACCTAACACCTGCAAAAAAGCAGCGTTCAGCTCCTAACGCAGCCCCATTGTTTCCTATGGGGAAACACTTCCTACGTCTGCACCTAACACCCTAACATGTACCCCGAGTCTAAACACCCCTAACCTTACACTTATTAACCCCTAATCTGCCGCCCCCGCTATCGCTGACCCCTGCATATTTTTTTTAACCCCTAATCTGCCGCTCCGTAAACCGCCGCAACCTACGTTATCCCTATGTACCCCTAATCTGCTGCCCTAACATCGCCGACCCCTATATTATATTTATTAACCCCTAATCTGCCCCCCTCAACGTCGCCGACACCTGCCTACACTTATTAACTCCTAATCTGCCGAGCGGACCTCACCGCTACTATAATAAATGTATTAACCCCTAAAGCTAAGTCTAACCCTAATACTAACACCCCCCTAAGTTAAATATAATTTACATCTAACGAAATAAATTAACTCTTATTAAATAACTTATTCCTATTTAAAGCTAAATACTTACCTGTAAAATAAATCCTAATATAGCTACAATATAAATTATAATTATATTATAGCTATTTTAGGATTAATATTTATTTTACAGGCAACTTTGTAATTATTTTAACCAGGTACAATAGCTATTAAATAGTTAAGAACTATTTAATAGTTACCTAGTTAAAATAATAACAAATTTACCTGTAAAATAAATCCTAACCTAAGATATAATTAAACCTAACACTACCCTATCAATAAATTAATTAAATAAACTACCTACAATTACCTACAATTAACCTAACACTACACTATCAATAAATTAATTAAACACAATTGCTACAAATAAATACAATTAAATAAACTAGCTAAAGTACAAAAAATAAAAAAGAACTAAGTTACAAAAAATAATAAAATATTTACAAACATAAGAAAAATATTACAACAATTTTAAACTAATTACACCTACTCTAAGCCCCCTAATAAAATAACAAAGCCCCCCAAAATAAAAAATTCCCTACCCTATTCTAAATTAAAAAAGTTACAAGCTCTTTTACCTTACCAGCCTTGAACAGGGCCCTTTGCGGGGCATGCCCCAAGGATTTCAGCTCTTTTGCCTGTAAAAAAAAACATACCATACCCCCCCCCCAACATTACAACCCACCACCCACATACCCCTAATCTAACCCAAACCCCCCTTAAATAAACCTAACACTAAGCCCCTGAAGATCTTCCTACCTTGTCTTCACCATACCAGGTTCACCGATCCGTCCTGGCTCCAACATCTTCATCCAACCCAAGCGGGGGTTGGCGATCCATCATCCGGTGCTGAAGAGGTCCAGAAGAGGCTCCAAAGTCTTCCTCCTATCCGGCAAGAAGAGGACATCCGGACCGGCAAACATCTTCTCCAAGCGGCATCTTCAATCTTCTTCCATCCGGTGCGGAGCGGGTCCATCTTGAAGCAGGCGACGCGGATCCATCCTCTTCTTCCGTTGTCTCCCGACGAATGACGGTTCCTTTAAGGGACGTCATCCAAGATGGCGTCCCTCGAATTCCGATTGGCTGATAGGATTCTATCAGCCAATCGGAATTAAGGTAGGAATTTTCTGATTGGCTGATGGAATCAGCCAATCAGAATCAAGTTCAATCCGATTGGCTGATCCAATCAGCCAATCAGATTGAGCTCGCATTCTATTGGCTGTTCCGATCAGCCAATAGAATGCGAGCTCAATCTGATTGGCTGATTGGATCAGCCAATCGGATTGAACTTGATTCTGATTGGCTGATTCCATCAGCCAATCAGAAAATTCCTACCTTAATTCCGATTGGCTGATAGAATCCTATCAGCCAATCGGAATTCGAGGGACGCCATCTTGGATGACGTCCCTTAAAGGAACCGTCATTCGTCGGGAGACAACGGAAGAAGAGGATGGATCCGCGTCGCCTGCTTCAAGATGGACCCGCTCCGCACCGGATGGAAGAAGATTGAAGATGCCGCTTGGAGAAGATGTTTGCCGGTCCGGATGTCCTCTTCTTGCCGGATAGGAGGAAGACTTTGGAGCCTCTTCTGGACCTCTTTAGCACCGGATGATGGATCGCCAACCCCCGCTTGGGTTGGATGAAGATGTTGGAGCCAGGACGGATCGGTGAACCTGGTATGGTGAAGACAAGGTAGGAAGATCTTCAGGGGCTTAGTGTTAGGTTTATTTAAGGGGGGTTTGGGTTAGATTAGGGGTATGTGGGTGGTGGGTTGTAATGTTGGGGGGGGTATGGTATGTTTTTTTTTACAGGCAAAAGAGCTGAAATCCTTGGGGCATGCCCCGCAAAGGGCCCTGTTCAGGGCTGGTAAGGTAAAAGAGCTTGTAACTTTTTAAATTTAGAATAGGGTAGGGAATTTTTTATTTTGGGGGGCTTTGTTATTTTATTAGGGGGCTTAGAGTAGGTGTAATTAGTTTAAAATTGTTGTAATATTTTTCTTATGTTTGTAAATATTTTATTATTTTTTGTAACTTAGTTCTTTTTTATTTTTTGTACTTTAGCTAGTTTATTTAATTGTATTTATTTGTAGCAATTGTGTTTAATTAATTTATTGATAGTGTAGTGTTAGGTTAATTGTAGGTAATTGTAGGTAGTTTATTTAATTAATTTATTGATAGGGTAGTGTTAGGTTTAATTATATCTTAGGTTAGGATTTATTTTACAGGTAAATTTGTTATTATTTTAACTAGGTAACTATTAAATAGTTCTTAACTATTTAATAGCTATTGTACCTGGTTAAAATAATTACAAAGTTGCCTGTAAAATAAATATTAATCCTAAAATAGCTATAATATAATTATAATTTATATTGTAGCTATATTAGGATTTATTTTACAGGTAAGTATTTAGCTTTAAATAGGAATAAGTTATTTAATAAGAGTTAATTTATTTCGTTAGATTTAAATTATATTTAACTTAGGGGGGTGTTAGTGTTAGGGTTAGACTTAGCTTTAGGGGTTAATCAATTTATTAGAATAGCGGTGAGCTCCGGTCGTCAGATTAGGGGTTAATAATTGAAGTTAGGTGTTGGCGATGTTAGGGAGGGCAGATTAGGGGTTAATACTATTTATGATAGGGTTAGTGAGGCGGGTTAGGGGTTAATAACTTTATTATAGTAGCGCTCAGGTCCGCTCGGCAGATTAGGGGTTAATAAGTGTAGGCAGGTGTCGGCGACGTTGAGGGGGGCAGATTAGGGGTTAATAAATATAATATAGGGGTCGGCGGTGTTAGGGGTAGCAGATTAGGGGTACATAGGGATAACGTAGGTGGCGGCGCTTTGCGGTCGGAAGATTAGGGGTTAATTATTTTAAGTAGCTGGCGGCGACGTTGTGGGGGTCAGGTTAGGGGTTAATAAATGTTATACAGGGGTCGGCGGGTTTAGGGGCAGCAGATTAGGGGTACATAAGTATAACGTAGGTGGCGGTCGGCAGATTAGGGGTTAAAAATTTTAATCGAGTGGCGGCGGTGTGGGGGGACCTCGGTTTAGGGGTACATAGGTAGTTTATGGGTGTTAGTGTACTTTAGGGTACAGTAGTTAAGAGCTTTATGAACCGGCGTTAGCCAGAAAGCTCTTAACTCCTGCTATTTTCAGGCGGCTGGAATCTTGTCGTTAGAGCTCTAACGCTCACTTCAGAAACGACTCTAAATACCAGCGTTAGAAAGATCCCATTGAAAAGATAGGCTACGCAAATGGCGTAGGGGGATCTGCGGTATGGAAAAGTCGCGGCTGAAAAGTGAGCGTTAGACCCTTTAATCACTGACTCCAAATACCAGCGGGCGGCCAAAACCAGCGTTAGGAGCCTCTAACGCTGGTTTTGACGGCTACCGCCGAACTCCAAATCTAGGCCTAAGCTAGCTACAATGTAACTATTAGTTATATTGTAGCTAGCTTAGGGTTTATTTTATAGGTATTTAATTTTAAATAGGAATAATTTAGTTAATTGTAGTAATTTTATTTATATTTATTTAAATTATATTTAAGTTAGGGGGTGTTAGGGTTAGACTTAGGTTTAGGGGTTAATAACTTTATTATAGTGGCGGCGACGTTGGGGGCGGCAGATTAGGGGTTAATAAGTGTAGGTAGGTGGCGGCAATGTTAGGGCCAGCAGATTAGGGGTTAATAATATTTAACTAATGTTTGCGATGCGGGAGTGCGGCGGTTTAGGGGTTAATATATTTATTATAGTGGCGGCGATGTCCGGTTTGGCAGATTAAGGTTTAAAAAATGTATTTTAGTGTTTGCAATGTGGGGGGGGGCCTCGGTTTAGGGGTTAATAGGTAGTTTATGGGTGTTAGTGTACTTTTTAGCACTTTAGTTAAGAGTTTTATGCTACGTCGTTGTAGTGTAAAACTCTTAACTACTGACTTTAAAATGCGGTACCAGTCTTGACATTAGAGGGTCTACCGCTCACTTTTTGTCAGACTCATAATACCAGCGCTATGCAAGTCCCATTGAAAATATAGGATACGCAGTTGACGTAAGCGGATTTGCGGTATTTCCGAGTCTGGCCAAAAAGGTGAGCGGTACAACTGTACCTGCAAGACTCGTAATACCAGCGGGCATTAAAAGCAGCGTTGGGACCAGCCAACGCTGCATTTTAAGCCTAACGCAAGAATCGTAATCTAGCCGAAATACATCCATAGAATGATTTGCTTTCAATATAATTCAGCAGACATCATTTGCTTTATTTATCATTATTTTTTTAAATACGACTTTCAGTTCTCCTATCAGTTCTCCGCAGCTCGCCTTTGGAGAGGCGCACATGTGCGCCAATATTTATCATGAAACCGGTAGTAATTTCAAAGCTCGAGATGCGGCGGATTAATTATAAAACCCGCCATTACTATTACAAATGCGCCTTATTTATCATTAAAAATACTCCAAATTTCACTTTGTATTCATATTATAATTTCTTTTTTATTTTTATTTAAATACAATTGTTTAAACTACCCTTGGCCATGTATTATAATATTTATACAAACCTATATTACTTTCAATTGTAAATAAATAAATAAACAAGTATCTATAATTTAATTAATGAATGCATATTTTTTTACTCCTGTGTAAGAAAGCTTAATTTTGTTTTAACAATGCTACAATAATTATAATTAAAACACCTTTATCTCCTTCCACATCCCCTGCAGACCTTTTGACTCCAATAGATATTCACAACTGTCACTTGTGCTACCTGTCTTACATTGCTGTAATATTGCTGGCTTTACACTGCCTTGCCAATGAAATTGCCGACAAAATTAAGAAAAACTCCATCTTCTTTTTGGAAAATAAAAGAGTAAATTCGAACTTTATCGGTCGTATTTGGAGGAGAATTTTAGATTCTCCTAAAGCGCAAAATAATGATAAATCTGAATTTCGGCGATTAGTCAGGCGTATTTCTAAAAATACGAACGAAAACGCATTTTTAAGCTTTATTTGGCGCACATGTGCACCTTGTTGAGAAAGAATAGAGTGGGAGAATTTTTGCGGTCGTATTTGCTTAATTTTAGGCGTATTTTGCATTGATATAGAGGAGAAAAATGACGACAGTGTATTTCATGGGCAAATGTAGGAGAATCAGAATGATAAATAGAGCCCCATGTCTGTCTTTATTTCTGTCTGAAGTTAAATGGACATGAAACTCAATTTTCTTCTTTCATGATTCAAATAGAGAATAAAATTTTATAATGTTTTCCAATTTACTTCTCTTATCAAATTTGCTTCATTCTCATGTTGTTCTTTATTGAAGAGATACCTAGGTAGGTAGTGTGCACATGCCTGAAGCCCTACATGACAGGAAATAGTGCTGCCATCTAGTGCTCCTGCTAATGTATAACACTGTTGCAAAACTGTTGCCATGTAGTGCTGCAGTCACGTGCACACTCCTGAACTTACCTTTCGGCTTTTCAAAAAAGGATAACAAGAAAACAATAACAATTTGATAATTGAAGTTAATTGGAAAGTTGTTTAAAATGTTATGTTTTATCTGAATCATGAATAAAAGAAAAGGGTTTTATGTCCCTTTAAAGTGACACTAAACTGCTGGGAACAACTACAAGAACATGGTTACTACTACTCCTGCTGTCCCCCCCCCCCCTGTGCCAGCTGTTCTCTTATATTAACTCTTTAAAACACCACATCTTACTGTGTGCGGCCATCTTGGAGTTAGGTATTCTTGCACCCTGTGACAGAAGCTGTGTATATTCACAGATCAGGGCTGTTGCCGGCTCATTGTGCACCTCAGCTTAGAGTGCATGATACAGGGCGGAGTGCGTGATAGAGAGCGGAAACACTGCTGGCACGCAAAGGGCTCTCTGTTGGCACGTGAGTCATAAGTTTCCACATTGCAGCCCCGAGGCAACAAACATCTGATTGGGTACACATTGCTCCTCTGCAGCGCTGCACGCAGCTATAGATACCCAGGAGACCCGGCAATTAAAGGGTGTGCATTAATCCTAAGCAATGTAAGCTCATCCCGTAGTGTCCATTTCTGTCTGCAGCGCAGGATCGATGCGCACCCTTTAATTGCATTCTTTAGTTTATTATTAAAGCTTGTAAGCTCAAGCAACTTCCAGCATTTGAAGAACTCTAGTCTTACTCTAACACTACAGTCCTCTTGGTGTCTGTAGCAATACGGAACCCGGCGAGCTAAGGCTGGAGTGGGGAGCTCACTGTACCCAGGCGCCAGCATTTAACCAGTGGCAGGTAGCTGGCAGTTCAATATTTATTTATTTAAAGTTTTCAACACTGGCTACCCTATGCTCTCTCTCTAAAAGCCAGCGTGCAGTACAGGGAGATGTACTGCTTGTGAGCTTTAAGAGAGATTAGAGCAGATAGGGCGGGAAGGGAGAGGAGCCACGTTGCAGGTTCTGAGTCCCCAGTAGAAGGGTATGCTGTGGCATCTTAAAGTAAATGTGTCTGTTTGTATTGTCAGTGTTTTACACTGATAAGAGGGGATTATTTTTCTTTGTTCACAGTGACCATTGAATAAAATACTTCCTTGGATACAGGAGCCATTAACAAAAGGTGACACTGGTATTTGATAGTATAAATTGCTTTTAGGTTAATGATTCTGTATGATTGCAGCTAGAATGCTTTTTTGACAGAGGCAAAAACTTTTTTTTCTTTAATGTTTTACATATCACTCTTTAAACAACCTGCAGTGTATTAAATATGCAGTATAGGGGAGGGCTCATTTTGGTTTATTTTTAGTTTGGAATAGACATGTGCACAGACAAAAAAATTGTTTCTGCATATTGTTTATCAAAATTCTTTAATTTTGTCCTACATTTATTAATGAGGTTGTTCGTAATTTGTTTGTTTAATAAAAATGTATCTGCTATTTCCTATTGGTAACATTTTCAGGATGACAGAACAGCAGTTGGACAGCAACTTAAAGTAAAATAAAGTAAAAGTAGTAGCTATTACTACTGCTGCAAGTTAACAACAGCAGCATACAAAAAAAAAAAAATCTAAATCTTTTTTTTTTATGAGGTCAGTACACAGGAATCAATCAAATGACAAGAAAAATTGTTATTGAAAAGTGTAAATTTTAACTTTTAAAGCCTTTCCTGTCTTCAGGGTAACAGTTTTAAAGGGACATAAAACCTCCTTTTTTTCTTTTTAATGCTTCAGATATATGTATACTTTTTAAACAGGTTTCCAAATAAATCATCAAATTTATTTTATGAGTCCTATTTATCAAAGGTCTGTCGGACCTGATCAGGTCTGCCAGACCTCGCTGAATGCGGAGAGCAATATGCTCTCCGTATTCAGCATTGCACCAGCAGCTCTTGTGAGCTGCTGGTGCAACGCCGCCCCCTGCAGATTCATGGCCAATCAGTTGCCAACAGGGGGTGTCAATCAACCTAATCATACTCGATCAGGTTGAATTGTGAAGCTTGATAAATGGGCCTCCATGTCTCTTGGCATCCTTTTTTGAAGTGCAGGTAGGTAGGCTAAGGAGTGCATTTGTCTGGAACACTACCACATTATGACAGCAGTTGAAAAATTTTATACTTTTGCAAAAGCACTTGATAAAGTGTTAACTATGATATAATGATTCAGATATGTGCACTCTGCCTATCTAGGAATGTTCTTCTACAAAGAATACCATGAGCATGAAGTGAATTTGATAACAGATGGAAATATGAAATGTTCTAAAAATTGTATGATATGTCTGAATCATGAAAGATATACTTTTTAATGGACCAATAAATTAGTGTTACCAAGTATTTGGGGAGGAGGGGCATTAGTATTTCCATGGGGCTATTTGAAGCTACCTATTTTGAGATTCACTAAGTATCTCATTGAAGAAATCAAGACAAAATAGACACAATTATTAGCACTCCTGAGCTGGTAAAAGTCTTGTAATTAAAGGAAAGACGTTCTGGGTGAGGTGTTTGTTGAATAAACTGTTTTAAAAACAAAACAATTTGAACCCAAATTCTTAAATGTTATGGAGATAGCAATCTTGTGCTTGTTTTCTTCAGATAATGATTTCTGAACTTCAGTTTTTGGTGATCCCAATCATAAAATGCTTTAAGCTTGAAATCATTACCTCCAAAAACAACACTTAGGGCCAGATTACAAGTGAAGTGCAAATTAATATTTTAATATATATATATATATATATGTTTACAAATACATACACATCTTTAGACATGTATCTGCATGTGTCTTAGGGGTATATTTAACATAGTGCGAGCAGACATGATACAATGTAGCATATTATGTCCGCTGCACATCGATAAATGCTGTCAGTATACGCATTCTTGTGAACTGCTGGTGCAATTCCTCCCCCTGCAGATTTGCGGCCAATCAGCCGCTAGCGGGGGGGTGTCAATCAACCCGATCGTATTTGATCGGGTTGATTTCTGTCCGCGGCCTCAGAGCAGACGGACAAGTTATGGAGCAGCGGTCTTTAGACCGCTGCCTCATAAATTCTGTTTCTGGCGAGCCTGAACTCTCGCATGGGAACAACGGGCATCAAGCTGCACACAGAGCTTGATAAATCTGCCCCTTAATGTTAAAACCCTTTGCTGACTTTTTTTTCTAATACCCTAGATCTCATATCTTTGAACCCTTTGTGTGCAATATTTTTTTTTAATACTTTTTAATAGACAGTGTTATTATGAGTGTAACTGTATTGTGTAATGTATTTATTAGACAGTGTTATTATGAGTGTAACTGTACTATGTAATGTATTTAATAGACAGTGTTATTATGAGTGTAACTATACTATGTAATGTATTTATTAGACAGTGTTATTATGAGTGTAACTGTACTATGTAATGTATTTAATAGACAGTGTTATTATGAGTGTAACTGTACTATGTAATGTATTTAATAGACAGTGTTATTATGAGTTTAACTGTACTATGTAATGTATTTATTAGACATTGTTATTATGAGTGTAACTGTACTATGTAATGTATTTATCAGACAGTGTTATTTTGAGTGTAACTATACTATGTAATGTATTTAATAGACAGTGTTATTATGAGTGTAACTGTACTATGTAATGTATTTATCAGACAGTGTTATTATGAGTGTAACTGTACTATGTAATGTATTTATCAGACAGTGTTATTATGAGTGTAACTATACTATGTAATGTATTTATTAGCCAGTGTTATTATGAGTGTAACTATACTATGTAATGTATTTATTAGCCAGTGTTATTATGAGTGTAACTATACTATGTATTGTATTTAATAGACAGTGTTATTATGAGTGTAACTGTACTATGTAATGTATTTATTAGACAGTGTTATTATGAGTTTAACTGTACTATGTAATGTATTTATCAGACAGTGTTATTATTTGTGTAACTACTATGTAATGTATTTATTAGACAGTGTTATTATGAGTGTAACTGTACTATGTAATGTATTTAATAGACAGTGTTATTATGAATGTAACTGTACTATGTAATGTATTTATTAGACAGTGTTATTATGAGTGTAACTATACTATGTCATGTATTTATCAGACAGTGTTATTATGAGTGTAACTATACTATGTCATGTATTTATCAGACAGTGTTATTATGAGTGTAACTGTACTATGTAATGGATTTAATAGACAGTGTTATTATGAGTATAACTATACTATGTAATGTATTTATTAGACAGTGTTATTATGAGTGTAACTGTACTATGTAATGTATTTAATAGACAGTGTTATTATGAGTTTAACTGTACTATGTAATGTATTTATTAGACATTGTTATTATGAGTGTAACTGTACTATGTAATGTATTTATCAGACAGTGTTATTATGAGTGTAACTATACTATGTAATGTATTTAATAGACAGTGTTATTATGAGTGTAACTGTACTATGTAATGTATTTATCAGACAGTGTTATTGTAAGTGTAACTGTACTATGTAATGTATTTATTAGACAGTGTTATTATGAGTGTAACTGTATTGTGTAATGTATTTATTAGACAGTGTTATCATGAGTGTAACTGTACTATGTAATGTATTTAATAGACAGTGTTATTATGAGTGTAACTATAATATGTAATGTATTTATTAGACAGTGTTATTATGAGTGTAACTGCACTATGTAATGTATTTATTAGACAGTGTTATTATGAGTGTAACTATACTATGTAATGTATTTATTAGATGGTGTTATTATGAGTGTAACTGTACTATGTAATGTATTTATCAGACAGTGTTATTATGAGTGTAACTGTACTATGTAATGTATTTATTAGACAGTGTTATCATGAGTGTAACTGTACTATGTAATGTATTTAATAGACAGTGTTATTATGAGTGTAACTGTACTATGTAATGTATTTATTAGACAGTGTTATTATGAGTGTAACTGTACTATGTAATGTATTTATTAGACAGTGTTATCATGAGTGTAACTGTACTATGTAATGTATTTAATAGACAGTGTTATTATGAGTGTAACTGTACTATGTAATGTATTTAATAGACAGTGTTATTATGAGTGTAACTGTACTATGTAATGTATTTAATAGACAGTGTTATTATGAGTGTAACTGTACTATGTAATGTATTTATCAGACAGTGTTATTATGAGTGTAACTGTACTGTGTAATGTATTTATCAGACAGTGTTATTATGAGTGTAACTATACTCTGTAATGTATTTATCAGACAGTGTTATTATGAGTGTAACTGTACTATGTAATGTATTTATTAGACAGTGTTATTATGAGTGTAACTGTACTATGTAATGTATTTATCAGACAGTGTTATTATGAGTTTAACTGTACTATGTAATGTATTTATCAGACAGTGTTATTATGAGTGTAACTGTACTATGTAATGTATTTATCAGACTGTTATTATGTGTGTAACTGTACTATGTAATGTATTTAATAGACAGTGTTGTTATGAGTGTAACTGTACTATGTAATGTATTTAATAGACAGTGTTATTATGAGTGTAACTGTACTATGTAATGTATTTAATAGACAGTGTTATTATGAGTGTAACTGTACTATGTAATGTATTTAATAGACAGTGTTATTATGTGTGTAACTGTACTATGTAATGTATTTAATACACAGTGTTATTATGTGTGTAACTGTACTATGTAATGTATTTAATAGACAGTGTTATTATGAGTGTAACTGTACTATGTAATGTATTTATCAGACAGTGTTATTATGAGTGTAAATGTACTATGTAATGTATTTAATAGACAGTGTTATTATGTGTGTAACTGTACTATGTAATGTATTTATCAGACAGTGTTATTATGAGTGTAACTATACTATGTAATGTATTTATCAGACAGTGTTATTATGAGTGTAACTGTACTTTGTAATGTATTTATCAGACAGTGTTATTATGAGTGTAACTGTACTATGTAATGTATTTATTAGACAGTGTTATTATGAGTTTAACTGTACTATGTAATGTATTTATCAGACAGTGTTATTATGAGTGTAACTGTACTATGTAACATATTTATTAGACAGTGTTATTATGAGTGTAACTGTACTATGTAATGTATTTAATAGACAGTGTTATTATGAATGTAACTGTACTATGTAATGTATTTATTAGACAGTGTTATTATGAGTGTAACTATACTATGTCATGTATTTATCAGACAGTGTTATTATGAGTGTAACTATACTATGTCATGTATTTATCAGACAGTGTTATTATGAGTGTAACTGTACTATGTAATGTATTTAATAGACAGTGTTATTATGAGTGTAACTATACTATGTAATGTATTTATTAGACAGTGTTATTATGAGTGTAACTGTACTATGTAATGTATTTAATAGACAGTGTTATTATGAGTTTAACTGTACTATGTAATGTATTTATTAGACATTGTTATTATGAGTGTAACTGTACTATGTAATGTATTTATCAGACAGTGTTATTTTGAGTGTAACTATACTATGTAATGTATTTAATAGACAGTGTTATTATGAGTGTAACTGTACTATGTAATGTATTTATCAGACAGTGTTATTATGAGTGTAACTGTACTATGTAATGTATTTATCAGACAGTGTTATTATGAGTGTAACTGTACTATGTAATGTATTTATTAGACAGTGTTATTATGAGTGTAACTATACTATGTAATGTATTTATTAGACAGTGTTATTATGAGTGTAACTATACTATGTAATGTATTTATTAGCCAGTGTTATTATGAGTGTAACTATACTATGTATTGTATTTAATAGACAGTGTTATTATGAGTGTAACTGTACTATGTAATGTATTTATTAGACAGTGTTATTATGAGTTTAACTGTACTATGTAATGTATTTATCAGACAGTGTTATTATGAGTGTAACTATTATGTAATGTATTTATTAGACAGTGTTATTATGAGTGTAACTGTACTATGTAATGTATTTAATAGACAGTGTTATTATGAATGTAACTGTACTATGTAATGTATTTATTAGACAGTGTTATTATGAGTGTAACTATACTATGTCATGTATTTATCAGACAGTGTTATTATGAGTGTAACTATACTATGTCATGTATTTATCAGACAGTGTTATTATGAGTGTAACTGTACTATGTAATGTATTTAATAGACAGTGTTATTATGAGTATAACTATACTATGTAATGTATTTATTAGACAGTGTTATTATGAGTGTAACTGTACTATGTAATGTATTTAATAGACAGTGTTATTATGAGTTTAACTGTACTATGTAATGTATTTATTAGACATTGTTATTATGAGTGTAACTGTACTATGTAATGTATTTATCAGACAGTGTTATTATGAGTGTAACTATACTATGTAATGTATTTAATAGACAGTGTTATTATGAGTGTAACTGTACTATGTAATGTATTTATCAGACAGTGTTATTGTGAGTGTAACTGTACTATGTAATGTATTTATTAGACAGTGTTATTATGAGTGTAACTGTACTATGTAATGTATTTATTAGACAGTGTTATTATGAGTGTAACTGTACTATGTAATGTATTTATTAGACAGTGTTATTATGAGTGTAACTATACTATGTAATGTATTTATTAGACAGTGTTATTATGAGTGTAACTATACTATGTAATGTATTTAATAGACAGTGTTATTATGAGTGTAACTGTACTATGTAATGTATTTATTAGACAGTGTTATTATGAGTGTAATTGTACTATGTAATGTATTTATCAGATGGTGTTATTATGAGTGTAACTGTACTATGTAATGAGTCGCAGTAACGATTCTAGCATAAATCCTGATTGCGCTTCCGCGAACGCGTTTACTTTCAACTCATAATACGAGCAGTAAGCCTGATAAGCACAAACCCTCGCCATATACACATTATCGTATAACCTCAAATGTTTGTGCTCCACTTGTAATCTAGCCAAAAATCTTACTTAGGTCTTAAATCTTGTGATATTTTAATTAAAAACAAAAAAACAACATAATATGGATATGGTTAAGGACAAAAAAATGCCGATTTTTTTTTGTATTTAATAATAACATCACAGGTTGAAGTGCCTGAATGTTGATTAATCACATTTAATAGTGAGTAGCGATACTAACAGGTGACATTAAAGGGACATTCTATTGAAAATTAAACTTTCATGATTCAGATAGAGCATGTCATTTTAAACATCTTTCCAATTTACTTTTATCATCAAATTTGCTTTGTTCGCTTGGTATTCTTTTTTGACTCCACTGTCCCTTTAAATGTCAAAATAAATCTGAGAATTCTAAGAGAGCATTTGTGATCTGATTGAGTCAGACAAGATACAATATAATGAACGTTTGTTTAGTATTGTCTTAGCTGACATATTTATAAATATTTCACTATGAAGTCTATGTCCATAAAGTAATAATCTGTTGTAATAAATTCCGAAACAACCAGTTTGCTATAGACATTCCTCTGTGGTTTATTGCTTAAGACTCCTCATGCTAGTTTTTCTACCTTTTTGCTGAGAGTGTTATTGTTCTAGTTTGGCAAGCGTATAAGCAAAGACACAAAACATATTGAAAAAAGGCCTCTTATTAGCTGCCAGATATTAATTCCTATAAGACATTGTGTATGTAGATATTGTAAAGTTCTCAGGGAGGTCCAGTAAAGAAAATAATGTTAAATTGGGTTTTCTGATATTTTAAAAAGGGTTAAAAACTGAAAACCTGTGCAACTCTGTGCTTATCTTCTATTGGATTTATTGCCTCTGATCAGAATCTACCAGTAGATCTGTAAGTACTGATAAGTAGATCACAAGGGGCCGATTTATGATGCTGCGAATGCAGCGGTTTCCGCGCAAGCCTTCAGGCTCGCATGAAACATAAGTTAGAAAGCAGTAGTCTTGCCCCTTAACTCGTCAGCCACCTATGAGGTGGGGGACAGCAATCATCCCAATGGGATACGATCAGGATAATTGACACCGCCTGGCCATGAATGTGCAGGGGGCGGTATTGCACAAGCATTTCACACAAAATGCTTGTGCAATAATAAATGCCGACAGCGTATCATGTCCGCCCGAACATGATAAATCGGCCATTCACCTCTCAGCTAGTAATGATAGACAGGGTTCAGGTTACAAGAATATTCTGCATCACTACATTGGTATCAATTTTAAAAAAAGTTTGTTAAAAAGAGATCCTTAGTCCTTTGTTTGGACACTGAACCCAATTTTTTTCTTTTGTGATTCAGATAGAGCATGCAATTTTAAGCAACTTTCTAATGTACTCCTATTATTATTTTTTCTTTGTTCACTTGCTATCTTTATTTGAAAAAGAAGGCATCTAAGCTTCTTTTTTGTTTCAGACCTCTGGACAGTACTTTTTTATTGGTGGATGAATTTATTCACCAATCAGCAAGAACAACCCAGGTTATTCACCAAAAATGGTCCGGCATCTAAACTTACATTCTTGCATTTCAAATAAAGATACCAAGAGAAGGAAGAAAATTTGATAATAGGAGTAAATTAGAAAGTTGCTTAAAATTGCTGCTTTATCTAAATCACAAAAGAAAAAAAATTGGGTTCAGTGTCCCTTTAACTGTGTCAAATTTTCTTATGTTTGCACAGTGACAAACCTAAAAAAAAAGCACCCGCATTCCACTAAAATATAAACACTCCTGCTATATTATTAGTAATGTTTTAGGGACATGAAACCCTAAAACATGTTATCATGATTCAGATAACGTATACAATATTAAGTAACTTTCCATTTTACTTCTAATTTGCATCATTCTCTTGGTATCCTTTGCTAAAAAACAGCATTGCACATGGGTGAGCCAATTGGAAATTTATTTAAAGGGACAGTCTAGTCAAAATTAAACTTTCATGATTCAGATAGGGCACAACATTTTAAACAACTTTCCAATTTTCTTTGTTCTCATGGTATTCTTAGTTGAAAGCTAAACCTAGGTAGGCTCATATGCTAATTTCTTAGCCCTTGAAGGCCGTCTCTTATCTAAATGCATTTGACAGTTTTTCGCAGCTATAGGGCATTAGTTCATGTGTGTCATACAGATAACATTGTGCTCACTCCTGTTGAGTTATTTATGCCTCAGCACTGATTGGCTAAAATGCTAATCTGTCAAAAAAAGAAATTAGGGCAGTCTGCAGAGGCTTAGATACAAGGTAATCACAGAGGTAAACAGTATAATAATTTAATTGTGTTGGTTATGCAAAACTGTGGAAAGGGAAATAAAGGGATTATCAATGTTTTTTAAACAATAAAACTTCTGGAGTAGGCTGTCCCTTTAAAATTCCATGCTCTCTTTGATTCATGAAAGAAAAAATATAAGTTTTATGTCCCTTTAACACTAAACTGATGTTACCCCCTGTTTCCTGACTATTGTTAGCTTGGTAATCAACAGCCGTATGACAGCGACTTAACTTTTTGTGCAATTGTTTTTCTAATATAATAACAAATCAATAGGACATATAAATATAATTTAGTGCTATCGATGTGCACGAAACACAAAAACGATACAATCATCCAATAGAAAATGTCCCCTAATATAGACAGAATATCATAATTTATTTTTCTAAAAATCAAGTGTATCCTTAGGAAAGGAAAGAAAAAGCACTTTTCAAATCATAACAACATAGAATTAAAGGATTTCTTTATAGAAGCTGATAGGAAATCACATTTTAACAGTTTAGAGTGTTTGTCTATAAACCCCATCGAATCAATGGATTTCTTTTAAAAGTATTCATTACATTTAAAACAATTCCAATGATAACAATAAAAAAGAGATATTGACCGAACTTAGGGTCTTATAAAGTCAGTGTTCCGTCAAAATTTGCTCCCTCGTCAACATTTGCTACCTCAATGTGCGCATGCGCACAATTACTTAATCACACTCCACATGTTTAAAAATAATATGTGGAATGCGATTACGTAATTAAAAGCATGTGCTGATTGAGGACTCAAATGTCGACGAGGAAGGTCTAAATTACTCGTATTTGTTATTAAAGCAGCCATGGAGATGGACAACTGCAGTTAACATGACATTTGTAAGGGGATATTTTTGATTGAATTACACAAAGTTTTTGACTGCTCAGCCATTTACATGTAACACAAGTGTTTTATTTCATTTGTATTACATGTGCGCGGCTGAGCAGTCAAAAACCTTGTGTAATTCAATCAAAAATGACCCTGCAGAAATGTCATAAAAGCATTTTAATTGTGCAGAGGCATATCAGCATGGCCTCTTTAATAAATGTGATGAGTAATTTAGTCCTCCCTCTACCTCAATGTGGGCATGTTTCTAATAACATAATCTCATTCCACACATTATTTTCAAACATACGTGGGGTCCAAATTATGTAATTGTGCACATGCGTACAATGAAGTAGCAAATCTCGATGAGGGAGCAAATTTTGACAGAACACCATCAGCAAACACTTCAAAAAGATCTGTCTGCAAACATACACCCAGAAGCTGAATTTATAATATATAATATGAAGTTATATTCTGAGGTCTATTTACCAAATGTCTGTCGGACCTGATCCGACAGTGTGGATCAGGTCCGACAGACATCGCTGCTCCATAACTTGCGTTTCTGACGAGTCTGAAGACTCGCCAGAAACACGGGCCCACAAGCTCCATACGGAACTTGATAAATGGGCCTCTCTGCCTTTTCGATGCTAGTGAACAATGTGTGTATAGATCACATGGCTAACACCAGTCTTGACATCCATTCAGTCTTCCATGACAATCAAAAGCTCATTCAATATCAGGTTGCAGCTCATATTGAGTTTTTCTCTTAAAGGGATACTAAGCACACACTGTAAACTACATGACTATAAACTTTAATATATAAATATAGTTTTGCTATGAAAACTGCAGCTTTATTGTGCCAGATGAGTATATTGTTTTATGTTTATTCTTTTAAATGATTTCTCTGTCCCCAGAACAAAAAAAACCCTGTTAACCAATCACAAACTAATACTCAGATATAGCACAAACTCTGTTTGCACATGTGCAGACTGGGGTAGGCTGGTCTTTTGTATTCCCTTAAGGTGGTTTAGCCAATCATTATTGTTGACTGATAATCCACCTTGTAAAGCCGGCTATGAACAATTACATCTAACTCTGGAGGTGGTATTTTCCATAAAGTCATAGTATGTAGCAGCATATTAGGTTTTGTCTTTTAGTATATGATATAGACCATAGTGAAGACTGAAGTCCCCATTTATAATAACTGCCGATATGTCAGGATATAAAATGTTCCATTTAAATAAACATACTTACGTAAAGGTAGCCTTAAACCTCCTTAAACCTCATCCTTATATGGGTTCTTGGAAACAAATGGTATGATTAGATCAAAGGTGACGTACCTTGGCACTCTTGCTCAAGGTGGTATGCAAAACAATCATGTTGGCACCTAGAATACAATTGTGCCCTTATTTAGCACCATACTGCATGTGAGAGGGTTTTGTAGAAGAAAATGCTCTCCAAGAGGTTTGATACCCTGGGAATAAAATAATCTAAGGAATATATAGCATGTCATAAATAGACACAAAAGCCGGTCATATTTACATATCATTTATAGATTTGCATTGTTCTTATTTCAGACTCTCCAAAGGGCGTTACGGCCTTAATGAAACCCGCAGAGGAGAACATTAAACAAGGGACGTCACTCATGATGACCTGTAATGTTAACAGCAGCAACCCAGACATTAGGAACTACACCTGGTATAAAGATGAGAAGCTCATTTCCAACAAGCAGTTAGTCACCTTCAACAGCATTTCCAGATACGATTACGGAGAATATCGCTGTGAGGCGCACAATTCTATTGGCACTGGATCTTCTGAAAAGCTGCAAGTTGTGGTTTTCTGTGAGTACATTTTTATGTGTATTATATTTATTTTTGGCTAGATTACAAGTGAAGCGCTAGTTTATCGCATTCCCGTAAACGGGCAAATTCGCCCAATACAAGTGGCTGGTTATTGCTATTGCAATTAGTGCTCTGAAAATTAACCAGAGATCAGATCTCTGGTTAATTTTCAAAATGTGCCCTAATTGCCCCCATATTTAAGTGTTGTGTTGTTTTTCATTAAACAAAAAACAGCATTTTGGCTTTTACCACAAAGGCAGTTTAACCCCCTTTACTTGGTGTGTCATAGGAAAAATACAGAAACCTAAGAGAGGTGGAGATCCAGATCGCCTATTGGCCAAAAAAGAGGCATACTGGATCTTTACATTGGGTACAAGGGTACCAACAGGCCTTAAGTCTAGGTACAATGTCATGAACCATTGTGAAATAATGTGGTTACACTCACTGCCCCTTGTTTTAAAATTACAACTACATATCACATTGCGAAATATCTGCTTTGGACACTAATAAGAGGGAGCACTTGTAATTCCCCAATACTATATCAGACTGATAGATATACTTTCATCGTAGTATCCTAGAATCCATGGGAGGTCAACCCCAGAACCCTAATACAGAGAGAAGCTTCTAAGCAAGTAGGGTGAATCATGGGGAGAACAGCCTAGTGTAATTAACACTGGACAGGAACACTTAGGCCTAGATTTAGAGTTCGGCGGTAGCCGTCAAAACCAGCGTTAGAGGCTCCTAACGCTGGTTTTGGCCGCCCGCTGGTATTTGGAGTCAGTGATTAAAGGGTCTAACGCTCACTTTACAGCCGCGACTTTTCCATACCGCAGATCCCCCTACGCCATTTGCGTAGCCTATCTTTTCAATGGGATCTTTCTAACGCTGGTATTTAGAGTCGTTTCTGCAGTGAGCGTTAGAGCTCTAACGACAAGATTCCAGCCGCCTGAAAATAGCAGGAGTTAAGAGCTTTCTGGCTAACGCCGGTTTATAAAGCTCTTAACTACTGTACCCTAAAGTACACTAACACCCATAAACTACCTATGTACCCCTAAACCGAGGTCCCCCCACATCGCCGCAACTCGATTAAAAATTTTACCCCTAATCTTCCGACCGCCACCTACGTTATACTTATGTACCCCTAATCTGCTGCCCCTAACCCCGCCGACCCCTATATTACATTTATTAACCCCTAATCTGCCCCCCACAACATCGCCGCCAGCTACTTAAAATAATTAACCCCTAATCTTCCGACCGCAAAGCGCCGCCACCTACGTTATCCCTATGTACCCCTAATCTGCTACCCCTAACACCGCCGACCCCTATATTATATTTATTATCCCCTAATCTGCCCCCCTCAACGTCGCCGACACCTGCCTACACTTATTAACCCCTAATCTGCCGAGCGGACCGCACCGCTACTATAATAAAGTTATTAACCCCTAACCCGCCTCACTAACCCTATCATAAATAGTATTAACCCCTAATCTGCCCTCCCTAACATCGCCGACACCTAACTTCAATTATTAACCCCTAATCTTCCGATCGGAGCTCACCGCTATTCTAATAAATGTATTAACCCCTAAAGCTAAGTCTAACCCTAACACTAACACCCCCCTAACTTAAATATAATTTTAATCTAACGAAATAAATTAACTCTTATTAAATAAATTAATCCTATTTAAAGCTAAATACTTACCTGTAAAATAAATCCTAATATAGCTACAATATAAATTATAATTATATTATAGCTATTTTAGGATTAATATTTATTTTACAGGCAACTTGGTATTTATTTTAACTAGGTACAATAGCTATTAAATAGTTAAGAACTATTTAATAGTTACCTAGTTAAAATAATAACAAATTTACCTGTAAAATAAATCCTAACCTAAGATATAATTAAACCTAACACTACCCTATCAATAAAATAATTAAATAAACTACCTACAATTACCTACAATTAACCTAACACTACACTATCAATAAATAAATTAAACACAATTGCTACAAATAAATACAATTAAATAAACTAGCTAAAGTACAAAAAATAAAAAAGAACTAAGTTACAGAAAATAAAAAAATATTTACAAACATAAGAAAAATATTACAACAATTTTAAACTAATTACACCTACTCTAAGCCCCCTAATAAAATAACAAAGCCCCCCAAAATAATAAATTCCCTACCCTATTCTAAATTTAAAAAGTTACAAGCTCTTTTACCTTACCAGCCCTGAACAGGGCCCTTTGCGGGGCATGCCCCAAGAAGTTCAGCTCTTTTGCCTGTAAAAGAAAACATACAATACCCCCCCCCCAACATTACAACCCACCACCCACATACCCCTAATCTAACCCAAACCCCCCTTAAATAAACCTAACACTAAGCCCCTGATGATCTTCCTACCTTGTCTTCACCATGCCAGGTTCACCGATCCGTCCTGGCTCCAAGATCTTCATCCAACCCAAGCGGGGGCTAGACATCCACTGAAGAAGTCCAGAAGAGGGTCCAAAGTCTTCCTCCTATCCGGCAAGAAGAGGACATCCGGACCGGCAAACATCTTCTCCAAGCGGCATCTTCGATCTTCTTCCATCCGGTGCGGAGCGGGTCCATCTTGAAGCAGGCGACGCGGATCCATCCTCTTCTTCCGATGTCTCCCGACGAATGACGGTTCCTTTAAGGGACGTCATCCAAGATGGCGTCCCTCGAATTCCGATTGGCTGATAAGATTCTATCAGCCAATCGGAATTAAGGTAGGAATTTACTGATTGGCTGATGGAATCAGCCAATCAGAATCTAGTTCAATCCGATTGGCCGATCCAATCAGCCAATCAGATTGAGCTCGCATTCTATTGGCTGATCGGAACAGCCAATAGAATGCGAGCTCAATCTGATTGGCTGATTGGATCAGCCAATCGGATTGAACTTGATTCTGATTGGCTGATTCCATCAGCCAATCAGAAAATTCCTAACTTAATTCCGATTGGCTGATAGAATCCTATCAGCCAATCGGAATTCGAGGGACGCCATCTTGGATGACGTCCCTTAAAGGAACCGTCATTCGTCGGGAGACATCGGAAGAAGAGGATGGATCCGCGTCGCCTGCTTCAAGATGGACCCGCTCCGCACCGGATGGAAGAAGATCGAAGATGCCGCTTGGAGAAGATGTTTGCCGGTCTGGATGTCCTCTTCTTGCCGGATAGGAGGAAGACTTTGGACCCTCTTCTGGACTTCTTCAGTGGATGTCTAGCCCCCGCTTGGGTTGGATGAAGATCTTGGAGCCAGGACGGATCGGTGAACCTGGCATGGTGAAGACAAGGTAGGAAGATCATCAGGGGCTTAGTGTTAGGTTTATTTAAGGGGGGTTTGGGTTAGATTAGGGGTATGTGGGTGGTGGGTTGTAATGTTGGGGGGGGGGGTATTGTATGTTTTCTTTTACAGGCAAAAGAGCTGAACTTCTTGGGGCATGCCCCGCAAAGGGCCCTGTTCAGGGCTGGTAAGGTAAAAGAGCTTGTAACTTTTTAAATTTAGAATAGGGTAGGGAATTTATTATTTTGGGGGGCTTTGTTATTTTATTAGGGGGCTTAGAGTAGGTGTAATTAGTTTAAAATTGTTGTAATATTTTTCTTATGTTTGTAAATATTTTTTTATTTTCTGTAACTTAGTTCTTTTTTATTTTTTGTACTTTAGCTAGTTTATTTAATTGTATTTATTTGTAGCAATTGTGTTTAATTTATTTATTGATAGTGTAGTGTTAGGTTAATTGTAGGTAATTGTAGGTAGTTTATTTAATTATTTTATTGATAGGGTAGTGTTAGGTTTAATTATATCTTAGGTTAGGATTTATTTTACAGGTAATTTTGTTATTATTTTAACTAGGTAGCTATTAAATAGTTCTTAACTATTTAATAGCTATTGTACCTGGTTAAAATAAATACCAAGTTGCCTGTAAAATAAATATTAATCCTAAAATAGCTAAAATATAATTATAATTTATATTGTAGCTATATTAGGGTTTATTTTATAGGTAAGTATTTAGCTTTAAATAGGAATCATTTATTTAATAAGAGTTAATTTATTTCGTTATATGTAAATTATATTTAAGTTAGGGGGGTGTTAGTGTTAGGGTTAGACTTAGCTTTAGGGGTTAATACATTTATTAGAATAGCGGTGAGCTCCGATCGGAAGATTAGGGGTTAATAATTGAAGGTAGGTGTCGGCGATGTTAGGGAGGGCAGATTAGGGGTTAATACTATTTATGATAGGGTTAGTGAGACGGATTAGGGGTTAATAACTTTATTATAGTAGCGCTCAGGTCCGCTCGGCAGATTAGGGGTTAATAAGTGTAGGCAGGTGGAGGCGACGTTGTGGGGGGCAGATTAGGGGTTAATAAATATAACATAGGGGTCGGCGATGTTAGGGCAGCAGATTAGGGGTACATAGGGATAACGTAGGTTGCGGCGGTTTACGGAGCGGAAGATTAGGGGTTAAAACTGTAATGCAGGGGTCAGCGATAGCGGGGGCGGAAGATTAGGGGTTAATAAGTGTAAGGTTAGGGGTGTTTAGACTTGGGGTTAATGTTAGGGTGTTAGGTGCAGACGTAGGAAGTGTTTCCCCATAGGAAACAATGGGGCTGCGTTAGGAGCTGAACGCTGCTTTTTTGCAGGTGTTAGGTTTTTTTTCAGCTCAAACAGTCCCATTGTTTCCTATGGGAGAATCGTGCACGAGCACGTTTTTGAGGCCGGCCGCGTCCGTAAGCAACTCTGGTATCGAGAGTTGCATTTGCGGTAAAAATGCCCTACGCTCCTTTTTTGGAGCCTAACGCAGCATTTGTTTTAACTCTCGATACCAGAGTTAAATTTATGGTGCGGCCAGAAAAAAGCCCGCGGAGCGTTAACAGCCCTTTTACCGCCGAACTCCAAATCTAGGCCTTAATATCTTACAGTGTATAACCATCCACTAGTATTTTTATCTTTATTTATATTAATTTTATTGTATCTCTTTGCATAGGCACCCATGGGATGCTCACCCTAGGACCCATTAGTGCAATTAGAGTTAACATTATTATTGTTTCCTTTTTGAATAGTAGTTGTTGACAAAAGAATATAGGATGCAGACAGCGTTTCATAGGATGACACTCCATCAATAAGTATTATGTGCACTTATATGTTCTCCTCTGCACTGGTTAGATGAGCATCACATACTATTACGTTTAGCATCCATATCCAAACGGATCTTTTTTAAGTCAGATGGGGATCCCTGTTTAATGTGTTCTACTTAGCATGATCATATTCTAGTTATGTGCTTTTGTGGTTTACGTATTCTTTGTTACCTTCTTTTTATCTGTAAAATACCTTCCTAGTACATATCGCATATTATAATGTGTCTTCCCCTTTAGCAGGAGATACGGATGAATCACTGTGATTATCTGTTTCCTTATTGGAAAACTTTCTTTCTAAAGTATGGGAGATTTATTTCTATGCATGTATGTTGCACTTGGAGACTTATCTTGCTAGTGTAGAATTAATACATATTTATGGCGGATCCTTATGCCATATGTATCACTAATATCAGTGACTTATCTATATCTGTTATAAGACAGCACGATTGTGAGCATATGTTATGTGCAGAATAGGAATGTTCATTCACTTATCTATTTCTGTTATATTTTTCCATTTGTTCTGTTACAATTTTACCTGCTGTTAGAGTATTAGGTTTCGGCTGTGAGGGCTATAGGCAAAGAATGTATTAGATTATAGGTTCATACCCCTGTGGGCGTTGTTTCTTTTATCCAATCCTGAACCTGTATATCCATTTTAAACCTGTATGAGTTTAAGCACTATAGGCTATAGCATCTATTTATCAAAGCGTCAACTGACTTGCGTTCGCCGGCACCAATACGCTCGCCTAAGATCGCCTAACATCGCTGCCGTGGACCTGAATACATTCTCCAAAATTATCAAAAAAGCTGTCAAAAAGCCACACACCAAGTACGGGGAGATGAGCAGCTGACTGTTGTTAACTAACAGTCATCGATCTCGCTGCTCTTCGGCTTTTTCACAGCTTTCTTGGTACCCTGTCACTAAACACCCACACTATACTATACTGTTTACCCCCTATAACGCCGCCGCCGCAACTAAATACAATTATTAACCCCTAAACCGCCGCTCCTGGACTCCGCCGCAACTAAATACAATTATTAACCCCTAAACCGCCGCTCCCGGATCCCACCACAACTTAAATTATACTTATTAACCCCTAATCTGCCGCCCCCTACACTGCTGCCACACACATTATATTAATTAACCCCTAATCTGCCCCCCCCTACACAGCCGCCACCTACATTATATTTATTAACCCCTAATCTGCCCCCCCCACATTGCCGCCAATTACCTACATTTATTAACCCCTAATCTGCCGCCCCCAACGTCGCCACCACTATATTAAATTTATTAACCCCTAAACTTAAGTCTAACCCTAACCCTAACACACCCTAACTTTAATATAATTTAAATAAATCTAAATAAATATTACTATCATTAAATAAATTATTCCTATTGAAAACTAAATACTTACCTATAAAATAAACCCTAAGATAGCTACAATATAGTACAAAATAGTTACATTGTAGCTAGTTTAGGGTTTATTTTTAATTTACAGGCACCTTTGTATTTATTTTAACTAGGCACAATAGTTAGTAAATAGTTATTAACTATTTACTAGCTACTTAGTTAAAATAAATACAAAAGTACCTGTAAAATAAAACCTAACCTAAGTTACAATTACACCTAACACTACACTATAATTAAATAAATTCCCTAAACTAAATACAATTAAATACAATTAAAAACATTTATCTAAAATACAAAAACCCCCCACTAAATTACAGAAAATAATAAAATAATTACAAGATTTTTAAGCTAATTACACCTAATCTAATCCCCCTAACAAAATAAAAAATCCCCCCCAAAACAAAAAAAAACCCCTACACTACACTAAATTACGAATAGCCCTTAAAATGGCCTTTTGTGAGGCATTGCCTCAAAGTAATCAGCTCTTTTACCTGTAAAAAAAATTACAAACCCCCCAACATTAAAACCCACCACCCACACAACCAACCCCCTACTCTAAAACCCACCCAATCCCCCGTTTAAAAAGCCTAACACTATCCCCTTGAAGATCACCCTACCTTGAGAAGTCTTCACCCAACCGGGCCGAAGTCCTCAATGAAGCAGGCAGAAGTGGTCCTCCAAACGGGCAGAAGTGGTCCTCCAGACCGGCAGAAGTCTTCATCCAGGTGACATCTTCTATCTTCATCCATCCGGCGTGGAGCAGCTCCATCTTCAAGACATCCGGCGCGGAGCATCCTCTTCTGACAATGGCGACTGAAAAATGAAGGTTCCTTTAAGTGACGTCATCCAAGATGTCGTCCCTTCAATTCTGATTGGCTGATAGGATTCTATCAGCCAATCGGAATTAAGGTAGGAAAAAAGGCCAGTCAAATGCTTGGTTGCATTGGAAGAGGTTTTAGTAGCAGAAATAGCAAGGTTCTTATGCCACTTTACAGATCATTAGTTAGACCAAATATGGAATACTGTGTACAGTTCTGGAGACCATATCTTCAGAAAGATATAAATAAACTAGAAGCTGTCCAAAGCAGGGCTACTAAAATGGTACATGGTCTAAAATATAAAATGTACAAAGAAAGACTCTATGATCTAAATATGTATAGTTTAGAGGATAGAAGGGAAAGAGGTGACATGATAGAAACCTTCAAATATATGAAGGGACTTTATAAAATAGAAGCTGAAAGCATTTTTCACAAAAAAATAAATGCCAAAACAAGGGGTCACAATCTAAAGTTAGAGGGTAGTAGATTCAGGAGAAATTTGAGGAAGCATTTTTTTACAGAAAGGGTGGTGGATTCATGGAATAAACTTCCATTTGAGGTAGTAAACACAAAGACTGTAAAGGAATTTAAAAATGCCTGGGACATGCATAAGGCTATCCTAAGGAAAAAGTAACATGTAATATGAGTAGACTTGATGGGCCTTTTTGGTTCTTATCTACCGTCAAATTCTATGTTTCTATGTTTCTAAATCCTATTGGCTGATGCAATCAGCCAATAGGATTGAACTTCAATCTTCAGTCACCGTCGTCAGAAGAGGATGCTCCGCGTCGGATGTCTTGAAGATGGAGCTGCTCCGCGCCGGATGGATGAAGATAGAAGATGCCGTCTGGATGAAGACTTCTGCCCATCTGGAGGACCACTTCTGCCTGTCTGGAGGACCACTTCTGCCGGATTTGTTGAGGACTTCTGCCCGGTTGGGTGAAGACTTCTCAAGGTAGGGTGATCTTCAAGGGGTTAGTGTTAGGTTTTTTTAAGGGGGAATTGGGTGGGTTTTAGAGTAGGGTTGGTTGTGTGGGTGGTGGGTTTTAATGTTGGGGGGGTTGTAATTTTTTTTTACAGGTAAAAGAGCTGATTACTTTGGGGCAATGCCCCGCAAAAGACCCTTTTAAGGGCTATTTGTAATTTAGTGTAGAGTAGGGCTTTTTTTATTTTGGGGGGATTTTTTATTTTGTTAGGGGGATTAGATTAGGTGTAATTAGTTTAAAAATCTTGTAATTATTTTATTATTTTCTGTAATTTAGTTAAGGGTTTTTTGTACTTTAGATATTTTTTTTTAATTGTATTTAATTGTATTTAGTTTAGGGAATTTATTTAATTATAGTGTAGTGTTAAGTGAAATTGTAACCTAGGTTAGGTTTTATTTTACAGGTACTTTTGTATTTATTTTAACTAGGAAGTTATTAAATAGTTAATAACTATTTAATAACTATTGTACCTAGTTAAAATAAATGCAAAGTTGCCTGTAAAATAAAAATAAACCCTAAGTTATATTGTAGCTATCTTAGGGTTTATTTTATAGGTATTTAGTTTTCAATAGGAATAATTTATTTAATGATAGGAATATTTATTTAGATTTATTTAAATTATATTTAAGTTAGGGGGTGTTAGGGTTAGACTTAGGTTTAGGGGTTAATACATTTAATATAGTGGTGGCAGCAGATTAGGGGTTAATAAATGTAGGTAGGTGGCGGCGGTGTAGGGGGCGACAGATTAGGGGTTAATAAGTATAATGTAGGTGGAGGTGGGCTCCGGGAGTGGCGGTTTAGGGGTTAACAAGTGTATTTAGGTGGCGGCGGTGTAGGGATGGCAGATTAGGGGTTAATAAGTATAATGTAGGTGGCGGCGGTGTAGGGAGCGGCAGATTAGGGGTGTTTCGACTCGGGGTACATGTTAGGGTGTTAGGTGTAAACATTCTCATAGGAATCAATGGGATATCGGGCAGCAGCGAACATAAGCTTTCGCTGCTTTCTGACTCCCATTGGAGGCGGCGGATTGAAAACCAGGTACGCTGGGCCGGAATAGTGGCGAGCGTATCTGGTAGTTATTTGATAACTTGCGTTCGGAACATCTGTAGTGACGTAAGCATCAATCTGTGTCGGACTGAGTCTGGCGGATCGTATGTTACGTCATTAAATTCTACTTTTACAGGTTTGTGGGGTTTGATAACTAAGGTGAATCAGGCTCGCCACAAATACGCTGCGGAATTCCAGCGTATTTGCGGTTGACGGCTTGATAAATAGATGCCTATAACTATGACTGTGCAAGCTGAAACGCGTAAGCCACCCAGTGCTACACCACACGTGTGTATGTTTCCAAGGGTTGCAGTACCCCTGTTTTAACGATGTTGGAAATAAACCTTGGATTTTATTATTGACAAACCTCTTTGACTGTTTGTTATTACTAATATGTGTATATACAAATAATAATACAAATATATATATATATATATATATAATCATACACATATTGTACATATTTACTTTGCAGTTTATGGTAACACACAGTTCCCATAGAACGCAATGTAAAGGTCTTTTTTTTCTAACACCCCACTACCACCAACTTTAAAGCCCCAAAACTGCCTAGTGTAGTTTTTTTTTTATAAAAAAAAATGCCAGACTTTTTTTTAAAATAAAAAACTACAATGCCCTCTATTTTGAGGGCATTTTAGGCACTTTTAGAAAATGTACCTTTTTTCTGAGCACTTATTGCTACCGCAAGGTGACGGTAGGAGTAACTAGCCACTTGTAATGGCTATATAATTATTGCGCTCGTTGGTGGGAGTGCAATAATATATCGCTCCACTTGTAATCTAGCCCAAAACATATATGTATATGCTTATATACATATATATTTATGTGTTTATAATTGTATACACATACATTATAAACACATAAATATATTTGTATATATTCATATACATATATATATATTTATTTATTTTTGCCCAACTCTCCGTGAATTGCCCCCTGCACTGTGCTAGGTTTTTTGCCTTGTCTGAGGGCATCAGAACGAGGCTCCTGTTGGAGCCTATGGAAGCGCACTCTTGCGCGTTCGCATTGCGCTTAACTTGTATTACTGAGTGGAGCACAAATATCGCACTATCTGTATTAGTGATTCACTTATAAATGCAAAAATATATTTATTAAGGGTTTTCATTAAATGCATAGAAAGCAATACTGGAGGGGGAAGTGAAACTAGTGAAAAGCTTAAAATTACAGAATTGAAATTGAAAAACAAAAAACAAATTTGATTTCATAATCAGCAAGAAAGAAATGAAAGTACTGAACATATACATTAATACCCAGTCACACACAATATGAACTATTTATATTTAGCAGCTGATTTATTTCATAAAAATAATTGTGAAATTGTTGGAAATATAATTTTAATATATATTTATATTTGAGCTAAATTATTGAATATAGCTATTCACTTGTGTAAAACAATGTGTAATTAAAGGGCCTCAGTAAATCAAATAAGCATTTATTATGGATTTCACATGTAATTATGTCTTGTCTGGGTTTTTTTTAGCTGCTAAAATCCTGGTAAACCCTTCTTCTGAGGTCCATGAAGGACAATCTGTGGAACTGACGTGTGAGGTTCCTGGGGCAACTCCTCAGGACATTCATTACAACTGGTACAAGAATGGCATCTGGATGAAGGAAGGGTCTGGAAAGACTATAATATTCAATGAAATTACCAGTTCTGACACAGGATATTATATCTGCAAAGTACAGAATGACAAAGGCAGTGACACCTCTCCAGCCATCACACTAACTGTTCTGTGTAGGTACAACCTATAGATGATATAATTGCAATTGTTTAATTGAACAATATAATATTTATATATTGAGTAATTAGCCTATGACTTGAAAAGGACATTGAAACCAAAGATTAAGAAATGATGGCAGCAGTGTGAGTAGCAATGTTATAAAAGAAACAGATGGAGTTTTAGCTGCAGCAGACAGTTTTAACCAGTTTCCAAACTTTACCACCTCAAAGGAAACTAGGCCAGTGCTGGGTGACAGCAGGGGACACCCTCAACCCTGAGTTTACTTACTACTACTTGTTCACACTTTATTCAGGCAGTCTTCTTTATTAAACAGTGCTTCTAGCTAAAGAGCTTAATTTACCATAGAGTTTATCAGTGAATGGAGATGGCACACTCTAAATCTCCCTCTACAGATTGCATATAATATATATACGTACAAGTGCTTATTCCAGCACTGGTGAAACAAAGAATACAAGTCTTCCATACAAGTGGCTGCAATCTGTCGCAATCAGAGAGAGTATGAATTGCTGATAAACCTGAAGTATCATAAAATAAAAAGGCTTAAAAGCAAAGAGCAATGAAACATCAAATAAAAGAACAAGAAAGCTGTTGGAGGGCCCCACTAGCATATTTTTCCACTCCTTGTCTACTAGTGCCAGCTATGGTAATCCCAGCGCTCCTTTGCCCCTCTAGTGATTATATGCGCCCCTTTGATAATCCCACTGCCCCACACCTCGAATTGCACCCCAGTGGAAAAAAAAACACTACAATGTATCGATGGAAACAAAGCTCCATCCTGGATAGAGAGAAACAATTCCTCAAAGGATAAAATATTTATTATAAAAGCAACTTGCTTCAGTTTGTGAAACAGGCAGATTTATTAACAAGAATTAAAAAAAAATCAGCAGACAGAGCTTCTAAACTGGCCATTTGTGGAGTTCTGCCCTACAAACCCAAACAAAAAAAACAGATTACCCTGACACATAATGGACCTCCATAAATTATCTTTCTACCAAATTGATTGAGGTAGAGTTTACAAATAAAAAAAAAATTCCAATCTAAATAATGACAGTTTCATTTTGATTCCCATGACCCTTTATACCATGTTCTAGAATGTTCTCATATTTATTGCCCACATCAACAAGGTTCATCACATGCCCTTCCTTGTCATTACCCTAAATTCTTCTAGTATTCCATCCTATGTATATGTATGCAACTCAATCTTGGCTGTTCTGAGATTATCCAGTTTGTTTTGTGGTGAGAGGTCTGTTTGAATTGATCCCTCTCCCTATTTTGACTGGTTTGGTTTGAGATGTTATTAATTTGCCCCTTATATTAATATATATATATATATATATATATATATATATATATATGTTAGAAAAAGGAGGGGCACCTGCGCTAAAAACTCTAACACTTGGTGACTAATGGCTATTTTTGCAACAATAGTAGTAATAGTGATATATGTGCGTGCTGCCTCTGATACAGTGTACCCGTGTCACTGTTAGGAATGTGGATGGAAAAGAGAAAATCAAAAAGGGCGCACAGCTAGTCACTAGAATAAAAATTGACTATTAGTAAAGTAGGTATGTTGTTTTCAGACCTATGTGGTTATAGTAACAGGATAATAAAAATAATAATAATAATAATGTCCTTGGATTGTTATTGTATTCTAAAGAGTTCAGTAATGTGCTTTAGAATATTCGACACTTCTTTGTCTGAGGTGAGTGGATTTGTGCTTACTAGAGGTAACCTCAATCATATGAGGTAAGTTGTAGACTTGTCTGGGTTAGAGATGTTTCTTTGGCTCTTGTCCAGTCGATTTTGCTTTGTTCTTTGCTGTAGGAATCTTTCCTTTGTTGAAACCCTTGGGATCTTTGTTTCCAGGTGGCTCCTGGCAGCAGTATGTTGTTTTGAATGAAAATCTTGGACTCTCTTGTATCGTTTGTTGAAAGGCAATGGAAAATCCTGGACTCTCTTTTTCCTCTTGGTGATGAGAATCTGGGTTGTCTCAGGTGTTCATATCGATTGAGATGGAATAAGAAAAGAAAACAAGAACATAGTGTGATAACGTTTAAATAAAAAAGCTCTTTTTAATTAGAACTAAGTAAATGTGCTTACATCAAATGCCCTCAATCAGAGTATGAGGTAAGTAATAGACATTGATTAAGTATTTCGATCTCCTGGTCAGTGCTCTGGTTGGCTGCAGTACAAAGATTGCCCAATGCAGTATTTGAATTTAAAATACAGTTCAGCCTGCTTGTGGGACACTAATGGCTGTATGCTTAATGTGGTTCTTTTAAACAGCTTAACCTGCTGGCCGTAATTTGTGGTCAATAAGACCAATACGTTTATAATGCTGTTAGGCTAAAACGCCTCTGTTGGCAGTTGGTAAGTTCAAATTGTGCATGTAATATGCTCACAGAGGCATATGTATAAGGAAGGGTACAGTCGCTCAACAAGTCCTGTTACCCGTTGTGTTAAATATGATGCCGTGCCGCAATGTAGCAAAAGGATGTCCGCCCACCTTAAGATAATCCTTACGCGTTTCGAAGTGATCAGTCACTTCTTCATCAGAGGTAAAAAGTGGAATGGACAGAAGTCGGCATCATGAGAATATAAAGGTCTGTGGTGGGCGTGTTTGTTCCTAATTGTCCAATTGCGGCTAAGTTGTAGTGACGTCAGTTGTGTTAGCGTATCGGTTGTCATAGTGACCATGCTTTGTTGACTTCTGGGAGTTGGTCGTCAGTGTCTGCTGGGTCCTATAGTCTCTCCTATTCTGAGTATATCGTACTATTTTTACTGGAACGTTTGCTTAAAGTCCTAAATAGTAAAACAATCTTTTCTCTTATTTTTATAGTATTTAAGGCGAACGGAAAGAAATAATGAAAACGTAATATAATGTTTATGGTGTGGTGTTTGGATTTAAACAATTTTATTCTGTATATTTTTCTTGGACGTTTTTTGATTATGAATTTTAGATAAAGGTGGAGGTATGGGAAGTGGTGGAAAGTGTATTAGCCTTGAATTTTTTTGATTTGCTGGTAATCCAGATGTAAGTTTGATACCTATTATTTATCTGTTTTTATGGCTAAACATAAATTGCTGATTTTTTTGACTGATTTTTAAGAGATTTCTATAAAAATGCTGCCAGATCTATATCTTCATTTAATCCCATAGGGCTCATTGTGCCCATATAGTGAATCCAGAAAGTTTCTCTCTGGCGAAGCTTAAGGAACCTGTCTCCTCCTCTGCGTGGTATCTGAATTTGTTCTAATATTGTGCCTCTGAGTGCTTTTGGATCTTTATTGTGAATTTTTTTGAAGTGTCTCGAGACACTATGGCCCTTGTAGCCTGCCTCTATGTTTTTCAGATGTTCAAGCAGTCTTTTCTTGTATGGGCGTTTGGTACGCCCAATATATTGTAGATTGCAAGTGCACTCCAATAGATATACCACGTAAGTGCTTTTACAGTTAGTGAGGGTATTTATTTCACATTTTTTTGATGGAAAAGTTTTTGATTGAATTATTTTTGTTGCTTTTTTGCTTTCATAAGCATGTTCGCAGCTCTTGCAATTGGCCCTGTTGCACTTAAAAAAACCTTTAGTGTTTGTGGATAACCAATTTGTAGGAGAGACTATAGGACCCAGCAGACACTGACGACCAACTCCCAGAAGTCAACAAAGCATGGTCACTATGACAACCGATACGCTAACACAACTGACGTCACTACAACTTAGCCGCAATTGGACAATTAGGAACAAACACGCCCACCACAGACCTTTATATTCTCATGATGCCGACTTCTGTCCATTCCACTTTTTACCTCTGATGAAGAAGTGACTGATCACTTCGAAACGCGTAAGGATTATCTTAAGGTGGGCGGACATCCTTTTGCTACATTGCGGCACGGCATCATATTTAACACAACGGGTAACAGGACTTGTTGAGCGACTGTACCCTTCCTTATACATATGCCTCTGTGAGCATATTACACGCACAATTTGAACTTACCAACTGCCAACAGAGGCGTTTTAGCCTAACAGCATTATAAACGTATTGGTCTTATTGACCACAAATTACGGCCAGCAGGTTAAGCTGTTTAAAAGAACCACATTAAGCATACAGCCATTAGTGTCCCACAAGCAGGCTGAACTGTATTTTAAATTCAAATACTGCATTGGGCAATCTTTGTACTGCAGCCAACCAGAGCACTGACCAGGAGATCGAAATACTTAATCAATGTCTATTACTTACCTCATACTCTGATTGAGGGCATTTGATGTAAGCACATTTACTTAGTTCTAATTAAAAAGAGCTTTTTTATTTAAACGTTATCACACTATGTTCTTGTTTTCTTTTCTTATTCCATCTCAATAGATATGAACACCTGAGACAACCCAGATTCTCATCACCAAGAGGAAAAAGAGAGTCCAGGATTTTCAATTGCCTTTCAACAAACGATACAAGAGAGTCCAAGATTTTCATTCAAAACAACATACTGCTGCCAGGAGCCACCTGGAAACAAAGATCCCAAGGGTTTCAACAAAGGAAAGATTCCTACAGCAAAGAACAAAGCAAAATCGACTGGACAAGAGCCAAAGAAACATCTCTAACCCAGACAAGTCTACAACTTACCTCATATGATTGAGGTTACCTCTAGTAAGCACAAATCCACTCACCTCAGACAAAGAAGTGTCGAATATTCTAAAGCACATTACTGAACTCTTTAGAATACAATAACAATCCAAGGACATTATTATTATTATTATTTTTATTATCCTGTTACTATAACCACATAGGTCTGAAAACAACATACCTACTTTACTAATAGTCAATTTTTATTCTAGTGACTAGCTGTGCGCCCTTTTTGATTTTCTCTTTTCCATCCACACATATATATATATATATATATATATACAAAACACGGAAGGGGACTGCACTCTCAGACCAGACTGGGTACACATCACATGACCCTGCAACATGCACAGCCCTGGGTGCTGCACAGTAGCACTCTCAGGAAGCTGCACTGTTCCCAGAGTCACAGGCAGTTAACCCCAGACAGGTCATCCCATAGGGGAAATTACAAAACAAATTGATACAGCACACAGAGAAAGTCCAGCACTCACCTTACAAGTTCTCAGCCAAGATTAAAAGCAAAAATGGAAGCCCAGGTACCACGTCAAGGTCTCTTCCAAAACCTGAGTCCCTGAACAGCCACATAATGCAAGCTCTCAATCCAACAAACTGGGAACAAGTGAAGGGTGCACAGGCTTATGTAATCAACTTAGACATATACAAAACATGGAAGGGGACTGCACTCTCAGACCGGACTGGGTACACATCCCATAACCCTACAACATGCACAGCCCTGGGTGCAAAATAGCACTCTCAGGAAGTTGCACTGTCCCCAGAGTCACAGACAGTTAACCCCAGACAGGTCTGGGTGCAAGGCCCATAGGGGAAATTACAAAACAAATTAATACAGCACGCAGAGAAAGTCCAGCACTCACTTACAAGCTCTCAGCCAAGATTAAAAGCAAAAATGGAAGAGTTAATTACAGCATCTGGTCAAATGGGATAAGCCAAGGTACCACGTCAAGGTCTTTTCCAAAACCTGAGTCCCTAAATAGCCACATAATTCAAGAGCTCTCAATCCAACAAACTGGGAACAAGTGAAGGGTGCACAGGCTTATGTAATCAACCTAGACATATACAAAACTGCGAAGGGGACTGCACTCTCAGACCGGACTGGGTACACATCCCATGACTCTGCAACATGCACAGCCCTGGGTGCACAATAGCACTCTCAGGAAGCTGCACTGTTCCCAGAGTCACAGGCAGTTAACCCCAGACAGGTCTGGGTGCAAGACCCATATGGAAAATTACAAAACAAATTAATACAGCACACAGAGAAAGTCAAGCACTCACTTACAAGTTCTCAGCCAAGATTAAAAGCAAAAATGGAAGAGTTAGTTACCGCATCTGGCCAAATGGGATAAGCCCAGGTACTGCGTCAAGGTCTCTTCCAAAACCTGAGTCCCTAAACAGCCACACAATGCAAGCTCTTAATCCAACAAACTGGGACCAAGTGAAGGGTGCACAGTCTTACGTAATCACCCAAGACATATACAAAACACGGAAGGGGACTGCACTCTCAGAACGGACTAGGTACAGATGCCATGACCCTGCATCATGCACAGCCCTGGGTGCACAATAGCACTCTCAGGAAGCTGCACTGTCCCCAGAGTCACAGGCAGTTCTGGGTGCAAGGCCCATAGGGAAAATTACAAAACAAATTAATACAGCACACAGAGAAAGTCCAGCACTCACTTACAAGCTTGTAAGTGAGTGCTGGACTTTCTCTGTGTGATATATATATATATATATATATATATATATATATATATATATAAACCTGTATATATATAATTTGCATACCTATTAAATTATTTTCTTTCTAAACAATAATAGTCCATAGGGTCCATAACATTTGGGATATAATCCCCCCCACTAGGAGGAGGCCAAGAACCCACACAAGAGCTTAAATTCCCTCCCACCTCCCATCTTTCCTCAATTTAGCACATAGCCAAGAAGAGAATATGAAACAGATTGATAGGGAAGACAAAAGCAGGGTCTATAATGGTGCAAATTAGAACTGTCACCCAAAAAATTAAAACAGAGGGCCTATGGACTATCATCATTCCCAAAGAAAAGAATTGATCCGGTAAGCATAAATTTTGATTTCTTTTGTATAATGATGATAGTCCATAGGGTCTATAACATGTGGGATTCATTCCCAAGCATACAATCCATGTTACAGAATGGGTGGGACATTTTTCTGGCAGTTCCTATTGATTAGACATTGTGGCCTGAAGGACTTTCCTGCAAAAAGCTGCTTGTGAAAAAGCAAAAAAAAGTAAAATTTTGTAAAGATATGCAGAGAAGACCAAGTTGCAGCTTTGCAAATCTGCCCCAAAGATGCATAATTTTTAAAAGACCAGGAAGTTGCAACTGATCTTGTAGAATGGACTGTTATTACCTGTTTGAACCAAGAAGCCAAAGCTTCAGCAGTATCCTTCTGCCCTTTACAAGTTCCAGAGTAATGAACAAACAAGCTGGAAGATTGTCCGAACTCCTTAATAGCGTGAAGATAAAACCTGATTACATCATGCTCTGAAGATTATGTAAAAGGTATTCTTTTTCCAACATGCTGCATAAGCTAACTGGATGCTCAGTGAGGGCCATACACTTATTTTTCAGTGTTTATACAAGTACAGCAGAGGCTATCTAAGGAAATACTGTTCTCCCGCAAGGGGGGGGGGGGGGGGGGGGGGCGCTAATGGACGTGCTCCTGCAATGCCTCAGAAAAGTTATGGCAGAAATCCCTAGGGAGATACTGTGAACATAACAGTGTATTCCTACGTCCCTGTATCATTCAGCTTGCTGGAAATCTCTTCTTTCTTCTTTGTGAATGATATGTCCTAGGGATAAAGGGTCTCACATTGATCTGAGCTCCCAAACATTAATCCATAAGCAAGTAACTTGAACACCTCTATTTTCAACCTACTCCTGGAAGGTTGAAAACTGAAGAGAGATGGAGATTGGGTGGGGATTTAAGCTTTTGTGTGGGTTCTTAGCCTCCTCCTAGTGGCTGGAATTATATCTCACATGTTATGAACCCTATGGACTATCATCATTATACAAAAGGAAAAAGCATTTGCAATATGGCTTTTTCATCCCTAATTGTCAAAACTATAGCTTCTCACTCATTTGACATTTAGCCTTAATGTTTTAAAAGCAAAATGTTTCCACCTTGCATAATATGTTGAGAAACAATTTTTTTTATTTTACTTAATCATCTTAGCACAGCTGAAACATTTGTAGCGCTCCCTACGCTTTTAAAGGATAGTGCGGGAGTGCAATTAGTGTGGTCATTGTGCTTGTATTACAAGTGGTGAGGTGAATAAAGTGTTGCGCTCCAGCACAATCCGAAATACAGCTTTAAAATGTAACCCTTTTAAGACCTGAAGTAAATCATTATTATTAATAGAATAGCACAGAACTATATGAAGAGCCCACGTCTTGCGCACCGACAGCTTGGTGCACCATCTGCTTAGAGCTCAAGTACCATCGAATTTTACAGTGCTTCCCCATAAAAGTGTATTATGTAAGGGATTTAACGAACCCACGCCATCCAACTTACAGATGCTAGCGTGCTCTAGACTTGTAATATAAAAGTAAACATGCTGCTCACGATAAGCCCTTGCAAGTCACCCTAGGTGACATTTATATACTTACAGTCAATCTATGTTTTTAAGGACATAATGATCTTCAATGATGGCAAATCAGTACTGCAACATCTCAGTATACATTTACTGTCATGACATAATATTTTTTATCTTTTGCAGACCCCCCAAGGACTCCAAAACTTTCTTCTTTTTTGGAAACTCAAGAAGGAAATTTGGCTATTATTGAATGCACAGTGGATAGCTACCCATGGTCTGAACTAAAGCTATACAGAAACGAACAACTTATCGCTACAACCACCACTCATAGCGCCCCAACTCAGCGGCTAACAGTGACCTCCTCTCGAAACTCACTGAAGCTTAAAATCCAGGAGGTGACTCTTTCTGATGAAGGAACCTACAGGTGCTCCGCTCAAAACACGATTGGAAGCTCATCAACAAGTCTTCTTCAGTTCATTGTAAAAAGTTAGTAAATTACATGATTTGTCGATCTTCAGTACTTGTAAAAAGGGACAGTCAATTTTTTATTATTTAGATAGAGCACTCAATTTTAAACAACTTTCCAATGTAACTCTTTTATCTAATTTGCTTTTTTCACTTAATATGTTTTGTTGTTAAGTATACCTAGGTAGCCTCGGAAGCAGCAATATACTACTGAGAGCTAACTGCTGCATATACAGTATATACCTCTTGACATTGCTCAACTAGTTCCCAGTAGTTTATGGCTGCTTCTTCAACAAAGGATACCAAGAAAATGCAGCAAATTTGATAATATAAGTACATTGGAAAGTTGTTTAAAAGTGTAGGCTAGGGGGCCGATTTACTAAAGGGCGGACGGACATGATACGATGTAGCGTATCATGTCCGCCGCACATCAATAAATTCCGACAGCATACGCCGCTAGCAGAGGACGTCAATCAGCCAGATCGTATAGGAATTCATGTGATCACAATCCTAAACTGCTGATGTTAAAAAAGCCCTTAAGATGGAAGTTAATAAGTTGAGATAACAAGTAGAAAGTCCTATTGTAGTTGTGAATCTGTTGAAAAGAAAATATTGCATAAAAGGAATCATATGAGGAGCACCGGCTTCAATAAAACATATAAAACTTTATTTCTTCATCTTTAAAATCAATACAGCTAATAATGCATGGCATGACAGTCACACAATAGGAGGCTTTAATAAGCTGACATTTTTCGGCACTTGGCCTAATCAAAGCTGTTGCTTTTATATAACACCTCTCACTTATAAAAGCACTAAAGCCTCCCTATTGGTCATTAGAAATAGTACATCATCAGAATAGGTTAACCCTTTTCTCCCCAGTGTTTGTTTTATTAACACAAACTTCTATTTCCTCTTACTGAGAACAAAGAAAATATTAACCACCTGATAAATAACAATTAAAAAGGCATTTTCTCACAAGTATTCATTAAATCACAGCTGAAACAAATATATATGTCTACAATTCCTTTTAGCAGTATGTAGTGATGCTAATAGGTGATGTGTGCAATTACCTTATGTTACACTATGTAGAAATATGTATAAGTCTTTCTAAAAGATTAGACCAGGGGCATTATAGGTAGAATGAGCATGTGTGTCTGTTGTAACAAACAGCAAACTATTTTGTTCTGGCTTGATCAAGCGTTTTCTCCAGTGTCAGGTGGAATACCGTTCTAAAATGTAACAAGCAGGAATCAATTGTGGAGTGGCTTCACTTACCGAATATCCCTACAAGGTGCTGCAATCTTTAGCACACAGTAACTAAGTAACAGACTAGGGTAAGAGAGTGGTAGCCAAACTTGATAACTGAACTCTCTCACAAATGCTTTATTGCCAGACTACAAGTCGAGCGCAAAATTGCGCTTTCTCAAGCTTGATATTTGCGCTCCACTCAGTAATACCAGCACAAAAATGTGTGCTGGCGTTACAAGTTGAGCAGAATGCGAACCCGGCCTTGCATTCGCATTGCATGGAAGCTTTGCTCTCCCGAGAGAGCGCTTCTATAGGCTCCAATTGGCATGAGAACCTAGTGCAGTAAAGGGGGTAAATCGCGCAGTGATGGGCAGCAGATTAAAAATATATTATATGTATTTATACATATATATTTATGTGTATATACACATATAAACACATAAATATATATGTATATAAGCATATTAACACATAAATATATATGTATATACACATATAAACACATAAATATATATATGTATATAAGCATATTAACACATAAATATATATGTATATACACATATAAACACATAAATATATATGTATATACACATATTAACACATAAATATATATGTATATACACATATTAACACATAAATATATATGTATATAAGCATATTAACACATAAATATATATGTATATACACATATTAACACATAAATATATATGTATATAAGCATATTAACACATAAATATATATGTATATACACATATAAACACATAAATATATATATGTATATAAGCATATTAACACATAAATATATATGTATATACACATATTAACACATAAATATATATGTATATAAGCATATTAACACATAAATATATATGTATATACACATATTAACACATAAATATATATGTATATAAGCATATTAACACATAAATATATATGTATATACACATATTAACACATAAATATATATGTATATACACATAATAACAGATAAATATATATGTATATACACATACTAACACATAAATATATATGTATATACACATATTAACACATAAATATATATGTATATACACATATTAACACATAAATATATATGTATATAAGCATATTAACACATAAATATTAACACATAAATATATATGTATATAAGCATATTAACACATAAATATATATGTATATAAGCATATTAACACATAAATATATATGTATATAAGCATATTAATTTCAAGTAACAAATGTAGGTAGCAAGAGTATTCACTGTAAGTTTGTCCTGTACGCTAATAGTTGCGTTGTGTTAGTGAAGCTTCTTTAGCCTTAAGGTACAGTTAGGATGGCGGTCTTAAAGCAACTAATTAATAGTATGGTAATCAGTCCTGTTTATCAAACAGCAGATACACTGTTTGCACAAAGTTCATAGGTGGGTCGGTATGTAGCGGACACAAGCTCATGTGCTGGCTGTAACAAACAAATCCCAAAATTTGGGCTCGGCGGCCCTTCCCGGATAAATGTAGTTATCAAGCGCTGTGCACCATACAGAGATATATTGCCACGGCGGGCCCTCGCTACATACCTGTTCCCATACTTCAGTTCCGTGTCAGTATCCTTCTCTAGGTAGCGTGTACGGGTGTTTGCCGGAGACTCGCAGGGAAACCAGGTTCCGCTCCTTGACCCTTCCGCTTGCTTACGCTCCTGAGCCCCAGATTCCTCTGTTCGATCCAACTTGCGGTGCGTCAGTGACGTCACGGACAGGTGTGTGCTTGCCAGCCAATCCTATTGCGACTTCGATAGACCTGATTCGGCGTGGTGCAAATGGCAAGTAGATAATTTTCAAAGAACAAGAGAGCACCAACGCCGTTAAGTAAAACAAAATTCTTTATTTCATAAGTTAAAAATGTTACAGGACAGCAGTACCCTGTAATTAGTTAGATCAAGTGTAGAAAAATTGGCTTACGCGTTTCAGCATATAGCCGTAGTCAGGCTATGATGGTGCTCTCTTGTTCTTTTATAAGCATATTAACACATAAATATATATGTATATAAGCATATTAACACATAAATATTAACACATAAATATATATGTATATAAGCATATTAACACATAAATATATATGTATATAAGCATATTAACACATACATATATATGTACAGTATATACACATATTAACACATAAATATATATGTATATACACATAGTAACACATAAATATATATGTATATACACATATTAACACATAAATATATATATATATACACATATTAACACATAAATATATATGTATATACACATAGTAACACATAAATATATATGTATATAAGCATATTAACACATAAATATATATGTATATAAGCATATAAATTTATATTTACAGGGAACACACAGTTCCCAATAGGCCGCATTGTTAAATTTTTTTAATAAAAAACTTTATTTTGGGGGCAATTAAGGGATATTTTGAAATATAACCAGAGATCTGACCTCATGCTAATTTTCTGAGCGCTAATTGCTACCGCCAGCTAGCACTGTTGGCCACAATATGCAGAAGGCTTCTTAGCGCGGCTCTGACCCTCCACTGCCATAGTCCATTAATAAATAGCACCCCCACCAGCCCTGCCACATACTGCAGCGCGGCTCTGACCCTCCACTGACACAGTCCATTAATAAATAGCACCCCCACCAGCCCTGCCACATACTGCAGCGCGGCTCTGACCCTCCACTACCACAGTCCATTAATAAATAGCACCCCCACCAGCCCTGCCACATACTGCAGTGCGGCTCTGACCCTCCACTGCCACAGTCCATTAATAAATAGCACCCCCACCAGCCCTGCCGCATACTGCAGCGTGGCTCTGACCCTCCACTGCCACAGTCCATTAATAAATAGCACCCCCACCAGCCCTGCCACATACTGCAGCGCGGCTCTGACCCTCCACTGACACAGTCCATTAATAAATAGCACCCCCACCAGCCCTGCCACATACTGCAGCGCGGCTCTGACCCTCCACTACCACAGTCCATTAATAAATAGCACCCCCACCAGCCCTGCCACATACTGCAGCACGGCTCTGACCCTCCACTGCCACAGTCCATTAATAAATAGCACCCCCACCAGCCCTGCCGCATACTGCAGCGCGGCTCTGACCCTCCACTGCCACAGTCCATTAATAAATAGCACCCCCACCAGCCCTGCCACATACTGCAGCGTGGCTCTGACCCTCCACTGCCACAGTCCATTAATAAATAGCACCCCCACCAACCCTGCCGCATACTGCAGTGCGGCTCTGACCCTCCACTGCCACAGTCCATTAATAAATAGCACCCCCACCAGCCCTGCCACATACTGCAGCGCGGCTCTGACCCTCCACTGCCACAGTCCATTAATAAATAGCACCACCACCAGCCCTGCCACATACTGCAGCGCGGCTCTGACCCTCCACTGCCACAGTCCATTAATAAATAGCACCACCACCAGCCCTGCCGCATACTGCAGCACGGCTCTGACCCTCCACTGCCACAGTCCATTAATAAATAGCACCCCCACCAGCCCTGCCACATACTGCAGCGCGGCTCTGACCCTCCACTGCCACAGTCCATTAATAAATAGCACCCCCACCAGCCCTGCCACATACTGCAGCGCGGCTCTGACCCTCCACTACCACAGTCCATTAATAAATAGCACCCCCACCAGCCCTGCCGCATACTGCAGCGCGGCTCTGACCCTCCACTGCCACAGTCCATTAATAAATAGCACCCCCACCAGCCCTGCCACATACTGCAGCGCGGCTCTGACCCTCCACTACCACAGTCCATTAATAAATAGCACCCCCTCCAGTCCTGCCGCATACTGCAGTGCGGCTCTGACCCTCCACTACCACAGTCCATTAATAAATAGCACCCCCACCAGCCCTGCCACATACTGCAGCGCGGCTCTGACCCTCCACTGCCACAGTCCATTAATAAATAGCACCCCCTCCAGTCCTGCCGCATACTGCAGCGCGGCTCTGACCCTCCACTACCACAGTCCATTAATAAATAGCACCCCCTCCAGTCCTGCCACATACTGCAGTGCGGCTCTGACCCTCCACTGCCACAGTCCATTAATAAATAGCACCCCCTCCAGTCCTGCCACATACTGCAGTGCGGCTCTGACCCTCCACTGCCACAGTCCATTAATAAATAGCACCCCCTCCAGTCCTGCCACATACTGCAGCGCGGCTCTGACCCTCCACTACCACAGTCCATTAATAAATAGCACCCCCTCCAGTCCTGCCACATACTGCAGCGCGGCTCTCAGCGAGATTCAAGACCCAATGACGGGTAAGGGTAATGCTGTCCTCATGGAACCTCAGGGCCTGACATTTCTTAGAGAGTAAGGGTTTTAGGAGTTGCTCAATGTTCAGAAATAATTATCGACATAAAACAACTAATTGAATTAGAAGGAAGCTTTAGACCAGACATCCTCAAACTTGTCTGATATTCTAGCAGAGCATCATGGGAAATGTAGTTCCAAAACCTCTGGAGGGCCAAGTTTGAGGAAGTCTGATTTAGACAGATCAGCTATGTGAAATATGCTGGCAATTTCCTCTAGGGGCGCTGTTAACTAAGCTGTTCTTTGTACAGGCATTCCTCATTGTATTGCACTTCACAGATATGGCATGTTTCACAAATTGAAGAGAGGTGGCAACCCTATGTCAAACGTGCTTCGTTCTCTTGGTATCCCTTGCAGAAAATAAAAACACACATATCCTACTAATGGAAGCTAGCTGTTGATTGGTGCCTGTACACATTTGTCTCTTGTGATTGGCTAACTAGATGTATTCAGCTAGCTGAGAGTAGTGCAATAATGTTCCTTCAGCAAAGGATAACAATATAATGAAGCAAATTTTATAATAGAAGTAAATTGGAAATTTGTTTAAAATTGTATGTTCTATTCAAATAATGAAAGAAAATTTGGGGTTTCCTGTTCCTTTAAGGTATATACATTGTTTTTTAGACAAAATGCTATTGCATAATTAATTGACTACTTACTGTATAGTGTGTATATATAACTTTTATATGCACTTAGAAACCAACAAATATGTGACTTGCTATATTACGATATTCGCTTTATTACTGTGGTCTGGAACCAAACCTGCAATATCTACGAGGTATACATGTATAGTTTTTCCTGGTTCTCAGTAGCTGCAGACATAGCAAGCTGTGTTATATTATTAATATATTATTGAGCGATGCCTTTTTCACCAATAATTTTGCAGGGCATTTTCTCTACAGGTGCTCGAGTGCTGATAACTCCATCCTCTGAAATAGAAGAAGGCAACAAAGTCTCCCTGACCTGCAAAACTACAAGAAATTTGAATACAGCTACAAACTACACCTGGTACCACAACGGCAAATGGTTTAAGGAGGAAAGCCAACTTGTCTTTGAACGTGTGTCCAGTAAAGATGCTGGTTCCTATTACTGCAAGGCACAGAATAATCAGGGACACAGCATTTCCCCGCCTGTAACATTACATATCTTGTGTAAGTGAAACCGCCGTTGTTTCGTTTCTTGCAGTATGATGTAGGCGCACATGTAAGAGATTCACGCAGTCTGAAATTTACAAAAATAGATAACAGGAAAACCACAAAACAGAAGCTCATTACAAAGAAGAAACACAAATCTATTTGTGTTATTAAATAAGGAACTAAAGATACTCATATATGCACTCTTAGGATTCCTGTAAACCTTAATGGTTTTATTGTGACGTTTAAGGAATTCTCTATCCCTTTATTCAAAAGAAGAGGAAAACATTTCTCTATAACATCACAATAAATGACCACTACAGTAGAAGTTTTGTTTGTTACTTGTTACATTTAGCACCCAAGTAGAAGTCTAACAGAAGGCAGATTCACTGAAATATATAAATATATAAATAAATAAATAAATATATAAATATGGGTGATGGGGGAAACCAGACGTGGACTCCTTGCCCAGTGTGCTTAGAGGAATGTGGCTGCACCTCACTGACGAGGCCCATAGGAGGCCGAAACGATCGTCTGGGGTTGTCATGTTCCTTGTTCAGAGGAGAATTGCCTGGTATTTCGGGGCTGGACTGACCTTAATTGGCAGGATCAGACTGATATACTTCAGGAAAGTTTTCTTCTGTGAAAAGCACACTGGTCTAAAAGAGGCTGATTCCGGGTGGTAAATCGCCATAGAACAAGCCACTGAGCTGTTGTTCGTTCCTGGTAGAGCGCTTCTCTCTTTGTATGCAAATTATTATGACCCTGGGGAAGTCTCCCTATGGGTGATGGGGGAAACCAGACGTGGACTCCTTGCCCAGTGTGCTTAGAGGAATGTGGCTGCACCTCACTGACGAGGCCCATAGGAGGCCGAAACGATCGTCTGGGGTTGTCATGTTCCTTGTTCAGAGGAGAATTGCCTGGTATTTCGGGGCTGGACTGACCTTAATTGGCAGGATCAGACTGATATACTTCAGGAAAGTTTTCTTCTGTGAAAAGCACACTGGTCTAAAAGAGGCTGCTTCCGGGGGGTAAATCGCCATAGAACAAGCCACTGAGCTGTTGTTCGTTCCTGGTAGAGCGCTTCTCTCTTTGTATGCAAATTATTATGACCCTGGGGAAGTCTCCCTATGGGTGATGGGGGAAACCAGACGTGGACTCCTTGCCCAGTGTGCTTAGAGGAATGTGGCTGCACCTCACTGACGAGGCCCATAGGAGGCCGAAACGATCGTCTGGGGTTGTCATGTTCCTTGTTCAGAGGAGAATTGCCTGGTATTTCGGGGCTGGACTGACCTTAATTGGCAGGATCAGACTGATATACTTCAGGAAAGTTTTCTTCTGTGAAAAGCACACTGGTCTAAAAGAGGCTGCTTCCGGGTGGTAAATCGCCATAGAACAAGCCACTGAGCTGTTGTTCGTTCCTGGTAGAGCGCTTCTCTCTTTGTATGCAAATTATTATGACCCTGGGGAAGTCTCCCTATGGGTGATGGGGGAAACCAGACGTGGACTCCTTGCCCAGTGTGCTTAGAGGAATGTGGCTGCACCTCACTGACGAGGCCCATAGGAGGCCGAAACGATCGTCTGGGGTTGTCATGTTCCTTGTTCAGAGGAGAATTGCCTGGTATTTCGGGGCTGGACTGACCTTAATTGGCAGGATCAGACTGATATACTTCAGGAAAGTTTTCTTCTGTGAAAAGCACACTGGTCTAAAAGAGGCTGCTTCCGGGTGGTAAATCGCCATAGAACAAGCCACTGAGCTGTTGTTCGTTCCTGGTAGAGCGCTTCTCTCTTTGTATGCAAATTATTATGACCCTGGGGAAGTCTCCCTATGGGTGATGGGGGAAACCAGACGTGGACTCCTTGCCCAGTGTGCTTAGAGGAATGTGGCTGCACCTCACTGACGAGGCCCATAGGAGGCCGAAACGATCGTCTGGGGTTGTCATGTTCCTTGTTCAGAGGAGAATTGCCTGGTATTTCGGGGCTGGACTGACCTTAATTGGCAGGATCAGACTGATATACTTCAGGAAAGTTTTCTTCTGTGAAAAGCACACTGGTCTAAAAGAGGCTGCTTCCGGGTGGTAAATCGCCATAGAACAAGCCACTGAGCTGTTGTTCGTTCCTGGTAGAGCGCTTCTCTCTTTGTATGCAAATTATTATGACCCTGGGGAAGTCTCCCTATGGGTGATGGGGGAAACCAGACGTGGACTCCTTGCCCAGTGTGCTTAGAGGAATGTGGCTGCACCTCACTGACGAGGCCCATAGGAGGCCGAAACGATCGTCTGGGGTTGTCATGTTCCTTGTTCAGAGGAGAATTGCCTGGTATTTCGGGGCTGGACTGACCTTAATTGGCAGGATCAGACTGATATACTTCAGGAAAGTTTTCTTCTGTGAAAAGCACACTGGTCTAAAAGAGGCTGCTTCCGGGTGGTAAATCGCCATAGAACAAGCCACTGAGCTGTTGTTCGTTCCTGGTAGAGCGCTTCTCTCTTTGTATGCAAATTATTATGACCCTGGGGAAGTCTCCCTATGGGTGATGGGGGAAACCAGACGTGGACTCCTTGCCCAGTGTGCTTAGAGGAATGTGGCTGCACCTCACTGACGAGGCCCATAGGAGGCCGAAACGATCGTCTGGGGTTGTCATGTTCCTTGTTCAGAGGAGAATTGCCTGGTATTTCGGGGCTGGACTGACCTTAATTGGCAGGATCAGACTGATATACTTCAGGAAAGTTTTCATCTGTGAAAAGCACACTGGTCTAAAAGAGGCTGCTTCCGGGTGGTAAATCGCCATAGAACAAGCCACTGAGCTGTTGTTCGTTCCTGGTAGAGCGCTTCTCTCTTTGTATGCAAATTATTATGACCCTGGGGAAGTCTCCCTATGGGTGATGGGGGAAACCAGACGTGGACTCCTTGCCCAGTGTGCTTAGAGGAATGTGGCTGCACCTCACTGACGAGGCCCATAGGAGGCCGAAACGATCGTCTGGGGTTGTCATGTTCCTTGTTCAGAGGAGAATTGCCTGGTATTTCGGGGCTGGACTGACCTTAATTGGCAGGATCAGACTGATATACTTCAGGAAAGTTTTCTTCTGTGAAAAGCACACTGGTCTAAAAGAGGCTGCTTCCGGGTGGTAAATCGCCATAGAACAAGCCACTGAGCTGTTGTTCGTTCCTGGTAGAGCGCTTCTCTCTTTGTATGCAAATTATTATGACCCTGGGGAAGTCTCCCTATGGGTGATGGGGGAAACCAGACGTGGACTCCTTGCCCAGTGTGCTTAGAGGAATGTGGCTGCACCTCACTGACGAGGCCCATAGGAGGCCGAAACGATCAGCTGAGGTTGCTTCTCGGGCCTTTGGCTTGGATCAAGTGCAGTTTTCTGTGCTTGGTCTTGGTCTTGGTTTGCTGCCTGGAGACCTGCTCCTTCGGCCTGGGGTCCTTTCCCTTTGGGGTTTGGGCTCCTGCTGCTATTGGGGGGGTGGCTACTCCTTAGGCGTAGAGCAACTGGGTAGTAGGGCCGTCCCCTTGGCCTTGTGGCATCGTCCCTGGACTTCAGCCACATGCTGCTTTTGGGGGGACGCTCTGAAATCCAGCCTAAAGAGGCAATAGGGCAAATATGGCTACCAATGTGCCAAATGTTCCCCATACACTTCGGGTGTTGATTTCTGAGGACTTTCGAGAGAAGATTGGTTTGGCTCATGTCCAGCAGGTGGTTTTGGAGGGTGTTTTGAAGATGCCAAGAGCAAGTTTGCATTGTGTTCAGTCATTCCCTTCAAGAGGGATTTTTGATGTGGCTTTCACCGATGAGCATTATTTACAGACCTGCTATCAACGGACTATTGATATGGCTGCTGCTCCAGAGTTGGTTGGCATGAAATTTGTTGCCTGTGTGCAGAGGGAGAGAAGAATCCCGGTGACAGTACATATGTACAACCCTTGGGTCACTGATGTGGAAATTCGTCTGTTTCTTTGTCGCTACTTTGATGATGTTCAAGGAGGTAGCAAGCTGAAGAATCAGTTTGGGACTTTCAATGGAAAGCGCAGGTTCTGGGTGCGGTTTGTGCCTGATGAATTAGGTATTGGTGGAAAGAAACACCCTCCACAGACTTTCGCCATTGGTGGAAATAGAGGTTTCCTATACTATGATGACATGCCTCTTTTTTGCCGTAGTTGCAACCTGTTTGGTCACATTGCTGAAAATTGCCCAGGTGCCAGATGTCGAAATTGCGGTGAGGAGGATCATCTTGTTGCCCACTGTAGTAAACGCCGGACTTGTGACCTGTGTGGTTCTTCAAGTTATCTGTGCAGGATGTGTCCTTTGATGATGTTGCAGGGGCTTGATAGAGTGAAGCCTTCCTATGCTGATGTTGCAAAAAAACCATCTTCAGTTGCAGTTGAGCCATCTGTGAATGAGGAGGAGGTCTCTGATGAGGCATTGAACTCTATATTACCTCTTTTGTGCAAGAAATCTGCATTTGGGGTCCCTGTCGGAGAGGTGTCTGATGCTCCTGTGGTGGTTCCTGTGGCTGAGAAGGTGGAGGAAGCCCAATCTCATCTTCAGGAAGTGGATCTTGCTACATCTAATGTGATAGCTGCTTCAGATGTTCTTGAAGCCCTGTTGCCCAATGTGGATGATACTGTTGCTGTTCCTGGGACAGAGAATGTTTCCTTCACTGAGTCATCTTGTGATGCTGCTCCTGATGCTGTTCTTGGTGAAGGGGAGAACATTGATTGGTCTGCTGTTGTGTCCTCTAGTTCTGAGGAGGATATGGACACTGAAGGGAAAAAATCTGCCTCCAAGCGAAAAATAGATCCGGATTCTGATGGATGGGAGAGTCCTGATTTGAATCTTCCAGTAGTTAAGGGTGCAGATCCAGATACTACAAGTGATGCTGACTCTTTAATTTCAGAGTTTCCTTCTGTCTCTACTAAAGACGTTCCTTCTGACTCAAGCCAGTGTATAGGTGACTTTTCTGATGCCTCTTCTGTTGGTTATCTAGATAAAAGAGATGTGAACCAACTTGCTGAAGTTACTGGTTATGAGGCTGGCAAGGGGGAGCCTAGGAGGTCGGAACGTCACAGAGGCAGATTTAAAGGATCTCCTTTGAGTCCTAAGAAAAAGAAAGGAAAGAAGAAGTCCTGATGTTATTTCTTTTTTTGTTTTTCTTTAATTTATTTTTGTGATGTTTCTGACCATTTCTTCCCTTAATGTCAGGTGTATGACAACTTTAGCAAGGAGAGCTGCAATTTTTAAATTATTATCTGTATGTTCTGCTAATATTTTTTGTTTGCAGGAATGTGGTCTCTCTGAACATCCTAAATGTGCTGACTGGGAATATGGTCCTAAAGTATGGTCTTGTTCTTCTGATAGGAATGGGGGGGTGGGAGTTTTGTTTAAGGGGTTTAGTTTTTCTATCCTTAATGTAGTTCATATTGTCCCAGGTCGGGTACTTTTGGTTAGTTTTAGTTTTTGTGGGACTGTTTTTCGTTTGTTTAATGTATATGCTTCTCCAAATAGGGTAGAACGTTTGCTTAATTTTGAAACTTTAAAGTTTTTTCTGCCAGGTCGAGAGCCAACTTTTTTGGTTGGGGATTTTAATTGTATTATTAAGAATGGGGACAGAGAGGGTGGGAGTGATTGTAGGGTGGATAGCTCAGGGAAGTTTTTACTTGATTTGCTTAAATCTTTCGGTTTGAAGGATGCCTTCGGGTCTGTTTCTTTTTCAGGGGAGGGTTTTACTTTCTTTAGTGATAGTGGTGGGATAAAATCTCGAATTGATTTTTGTTTTTTATCTAAATTTTTATGTGTTGATGATTTTTCTTTAAAGCGGATGCCCTTTACGGATCATGCCCTTTTGATGTGTAAGGTGAATTGTGATTTGAAGATTAAGTATGGTAAGGGTGTTTGGAAACTGAATGTGGATTTGTTAAAAGATGAGAAGTTTAAGCGTCAGTTTGTTTGGATGTATGAAAGGTGGCGTGAAAGAAAATGTGATTTTAGTAATGTGCTTATGTGGTGGGAATGGTTGAAGGTGGAAATAAAGAGGTTTTTTATTAAGAAAGGCTGTGAGAAAGCTAGAATGGAAAGGGAGTTGTATGATAAATGGTATCTGAGGTTGTTGTATTTGTATGAATTGAGAAATTGTGGTATTGATGTGCATGAGGAAATTGCTGAAGCAAGAAAGATAATTAAAAAGTGTATGCATGAAAAAGGAAAGAAAATTGTTTTTATGGCAAGATTGGAGAAAATGGAAAAGGATGAGTCTTGTAGTAAATATTTTTTTAAGAAAGCTTTTGAAGGAAAGACTGGTTTTGTTAGTGTTTTTGATAAGGTTGAGTGTGAAGTTAATGGTACGGATGGTGTTTTGCGTGAAGTTCATGAGTTTTACAGTGAGCTGTATAAAGAAAAAACAAGAGATGTTTTATTGGAAAATGAGTTGTTGGAAAACATTGAGGTTAAGTTGGAAAAATATGATAATGATTTGTTAGAAAGGGATCTAAGTTTGGATGAGATTGCAGAGGTTGTTAGGAGTTTTAAGAATGGGAAGGTACCTGGTTGTGATGGTTTGCCTGTTGAATTTTATACTTGTTTTTGGAATTTGATTGGGGTGGATATGTTGGATGTTTGTAAGTTTGTTTTTAGAATGAATGTTTTGCCTGTTTCAATGAGGAAAGGTTTGATTGTTTTGTTATTTAAAAAGGGTGATAAGAGAGATTTGAGGAATTGGAGGCCGATTACGTTGTTGAATGTTGACTATAAGGTTATTGCAAAGGTGTTGGCAAATAGAATGCGTGGAGTGATTGGTAAGGTTGTGGGTGAAGAGCAAGTGTGTGCTGTTCCTGGGCGTCAGATTTCTGAAAGTTTGTTGTTACTACGTGATGTACTGTGGTATGTGAGGGAGAGGATGAGGTCTGTTTCTGTTGCTATTGTGGATTTTGAAAAAGCGTATGATAGGGTAGTGCATGATTTTATGTTTCATGTTTTAGAACGTTTAGGTTTTTCTGGTAAGATTATTGGATGGTTTAAATGTTTGTATAGTGATATTGTGAGTCAAGTCCAGGTTAATGGTTTTTTGACTGAGGAATTTTGTGTTAAATCTGGAGTGCGTCAAGGATGTCCTTTGTCTCCTGTGTTATTTGTATGTGTCATTGAGCCATTATTAACTAGTTTGAGGAAGGATAAATTAGTTAGAGGTGTGAGTGTTCCTGGTAGTAATGGAAGGTGTTTAAAAGTGATTGGGTATATGGATGATGTGAGTGTGGTATGTGAGACTCAGGCTGGTTTGAGGAGGGTGAAAACTTTAGTTGAATGTTTTTGTATGGCAAGTGGTTTCAGAGTTAATTGGAATAAGTGTAAAGTTAAAGTTTTTGGTAATGATAGGGAGATTGATTCCTGTGGATGGCCTGTGACTGAAGGTGCAATTGAGGTGTTGGGTGTGAAATTTGATGTGGATTTGAAAGGCTTGGAAAGTTGGGAGAATGTTTTTGATAAAGTGAGTAGAAAACTTCAGTTTTGGTCTTTAAGGACTTTATCTTTGGAAGGAAAAATGTTAGTTATTAAATCGGTTTTGATTCCTATTATGTTATATTTGGCGTTAGTTTTTCCGCCACCTGAGAGGATTTTTCGGAGAATTTTGAGAGTGTTGTTTTCTTTTTTCTGGAGTTCTGGTATGGAGCGTTTGAAAAGAGATGTTGTTGTTAAGAGTAAGAATGTTGGTGGTAAGGGTTTTCCAAATGTGGAGAGATTTTTGGCTGTGAAATATGTTAGTAGGTGTGTGGTTCTGAGTGGTAAGGATAGCATGGCTGGTTGTATGGTAAAGTATGCTTGTGGAAATGTTTTAAGACGATATGGTTTATTTGAGATTGATAGAAAGAAACCGGTATGTTTTGCTGTTCCGTGGTTTTATGTAAGGGTGGAATGTTGGATTAAAAAATATGGTTTGGAGAATGTTAGTAGGGAGATGTGGTGTGCAAACAGAATGGTGTTGAAAATGTTGGAGAAGAAGGAAGGTCTTGAGTTGATTGGGGGTTTGAATGAAAATGAATGTGTGTTGGTATGGAAAAATGTGTGTAATAAGTATTTGATGAATAGGCAGAAAGATATTAGTTGGATGAGTGTGCATAAGTGTTTGCCAACAAGGGATTTTCAGAGAATGCGTCGTTTAGTGGCTTCAGAAGTGTGTCCTAGAGATGGTTGTTTTCAAAGCGAGAGTGTTATTCATTTGTTTTGGAATTGTGAGTATGCTAGGGATGTTTGGAGAAGTTTGAAAAGGATGATTAAGGGTTTGACTGGAGTGCAGTTTTTTACTTTTAATATGATGATGTATGGTTTGTGTGGAAGTGGTGTGGAAAAGGAGAAAGCAAGATTGATATGGTTGTTGGCATGTTGTGTGAAGGAGGTGTTGTGGGATGTGCGTAATATTTTGATTTTTAAGAAAGAGGTAGTTACTGTAGGTAATTGTGTGGGTATGATCCGTGGGAAGTTGTTTTTGTATTTTTCTTTTGATAGGAGGCGATATGGGGAATTAGATTCTGAAGGCATCTGGAAGACAAAGAAGTGGAAGGATTGGATTATTTAGTTGTTTTTTTTTTTTTTTTTTTTTTTTTTTTTTTTTTTTTTTTTTGTCTGTATTTGAAATATGTTTAATTTTATTTTGTGTGATTATTTAAGTTTAATATTTGCATTTTGATTTTTTTCTGATGACAAAAATTTGGGTCAATATTTCAGTTTTGTAACAAGAGATATATTGTTTGCATTTGTTATTATGATTTTATTTTGTATATATGCATATATGATTATTTTTCTAATAAAAGAATTACGAAACGATCGTCTGGGGTTGTCATGTTCCTTGTTCAGAGGAGAATTGCCTGGTATTTCGGGGCTGGACTGACCTTAATTGGCAGGATCAGACTGATATACTTCAGGAAAGTTTTCTTCTGTGAAAAGCACACTGGTCTAAAAGAGGCTGCTTCCGGGTGGTAAATCGCCATAGAACAAGCCACTGAGCTGTTGTTCGTTCCTGGTAGAGCGCTTCTCTCTTTGTATGCAAATTATTATGACCCTGGGGAAGTCTCCCTATGGGTGATGGGGGAAACCAGACGTGGACTCCTTGCCCAGTGTGCTTAGAGGAATGTGGCTGCACCTCACTGACGAGGCCCATAGGAGGCCGAAACGATCGTCTGGGGTTGTCATGTTCCTTGTTCAGAGGAGAATTGCCTGGTATTTCGGGGCTGGACTGACCTTAATTGGCAGGATCAGACTGATATACTTCAGGAAAGTTTTCTTCTGTGAAAAGCACACTGGTCTAAAAGAGGCTGCTTCCGGGTGGTAAATCGCCATAGAACAAGCCACTGAGCTGTTGTTCGTTCCTGGTAGAGCGCTTCTCTCTTTGTATGCAAATTATTATGACCCTGGGGAAGTCTCCCTATGGGTGATGGGGGAAACCAGACGTGGACTCCTTGCCCAGTGTGCTTAGAGGAACGTGGCTGCACCTCACTGACGAGGCCCATAGGAGGCCGAAACGATCGTCTGGGGTTGTCATGTTCCTTGTTCAGAGGAGAATTGCCTGGTATTTCGGGGCTGGACTGACCTTAATTGGCAGGATCAGACTGATATACTTCAGGAAAGTTTTCTTCTGTGAAAAGCACACTGGTCTAAAAGAGGCTGCTTCCGGGTGGTAAATCGCCATAGAACAAGCCACTGAGCTGTTGTTCGTTCCTGGTAGAGCGCTTCTCTCTTTGTATGCAAATTATTATGACCCTGGGGAAGTCTCCCTATGGGTGATGGGGGAAACCAGACGTGGACTCCTTGCCCAGTGTGCTTAGAGGAATGTGGCTGCACCTCACTGACAAGGCCCATAGGAGGCCGAAACGATCGTCTGGGGTTGTCATGTTCCTTGTTCAGAGGAGAATTGCCTGGTATTTCGGGGCTGGACTGACCTTAATTGGCAGGATCAGACTGATATACTTCAGGAAAGTTTTCTTCTGTGAAAAGCACACTGGTCTAAAAGAGGCTGCTTCCGGGTGGTAAATCGCCATAGAACAAGCCACTGAGCTGTTGTTCGTTCCTGGTAGAGCGCTTCTCTCTTTGTATGCAAATTATTATGACCCTGGGGAAGTCTCCCTATGGGTGATGGGGGAAACCAGACGTGGACTCCTTGCCCAGTGTGCTTAGAGGAATGTGGCTGCACCTCACTGACGAGGCCCATAGGAGGCCGAAACGATCGTCTGGGGTTGTCATGTTCCTTGTTCAGAGGAGAATTGCCTGGTATTTCGGGGCTG